>NC_140943.1:153201040-153273540 GCF_014529385.1 Adiantum capillus-veneris
ACGTTATGTATGGCTGAAAATTATGACACCAAAACGAGCAACCATTTTTGTATCCGGTTGCTACATTCCTCATCATGATTCTCCCTTTTATGCTTGCATGGATAGAGATCAACCATTTTCTGATTTGGAAGAGGACATTGCTTATTTCAAAGGTGAAGGTGATGTTATTGTATTTGGGGATATGAATGCTCGCACAAAAACATTGCAACATGATACTCAACAATTTGATATGCCATACATTTCAAGGGAGTTGGAGGAAGTTCACTTGTATGATCGTACTTCAATGGATGAGAAAGAGCCGGATCACTATGGAAAGTTACTTTTACACATGTGTAATAGCACGGGTATGCTCATTGCCAATGGTGTATCTTTGTGGAGTGGAACCAATGGATTTACATGTAGAAGACATAATGGGGATAGTGTGATTGACTATATGCTACTCTCTGAAGCCATCATGTATCGCATAAAGAGTTTTATGTTTGGTCAATGGACCCCGGAATCCGACCATCGCACCTTATGTATTGACCTTTTATGTGGAGAAGCAACTAAGCATGATAATCTTAGCCAAAGGAAAGAGAAGTTATCACTATGTATGGATTTCAAACGGGCACCAATGTACATTGAAATGGTTGAGCAAAAATTATGGATGACAAAGCTTCAATGTGATGCACCATTGGAAACTAAATGGGAAGCTTTCAAAAAAGCTATTTGTTCTTGTGCGGAAGAATGCTTTGCCATAAAGCATCTCCATGGTATCAACAAAGATAGATCACGCAAAAGGTGGTTTGATAAAGAATGTCAAGATGCTCGAAAGTCCTTGATAAAGCTTGATGCAACTATGGACAAAGACAACTATCAAAGTCATTTGCATACATACAAGGCATTGATTCAAAAGAAGAGAAGAAGATGGGAAGTAAAGCAACAAGAATTTCAAGTCCAAGAAAAGGCACATGCATGTGGAAGATTTTGGAGAAACTTGAGAGGCAAGCGGGTTGAGAATTTTGGTAATTTGAGTCTAGTGGATATGTACACACATTGTAGGCAATTATATGAGCAAGCAAATACTGAAAAAATGCCATTTTATGGTTCACTCCCATGTATGCCGTCTTTTTTTACTATTGAGGATGTATGCGGTGGGCTTGAAAAGTTGGCCACTCGCAAAGCGGGAGATCTTTAAGGTATCAAGCCGGAGATGATCAAATGGACGGGAGATTTTACCCATGAGTGGATGTGTGATATGTTCAACCTTGCACTTCAACATGGTATGCCTTATGATTGGAGTACTAATTGGGTTAAGCCTTTGCATAAAGGAGGGGATGTAAAGAATGTAAGCAACTACCGGACTATAATGATTGGGTCTCTTATGGCAAAGTTGTTTGGGTGCATAATGGAGATGAAATTGAGTGATTGGGCTGAAGAGAATGACAAGCGTGCAAAGGGACAAGCGGGTTTTCGTCGATGCCATAGCACCATTGATCATCTTGTCACTCTTCGTGTTCTCATGGAGGAAAGTCGGTTAAAAGGAAAGCGATTGTATTGTTGTTTTGTGGACTTTAAGAAAGCCTTTGATATGATTCCACGTAACAATTTGTGGAGAAGGATGGAAGAACTCCAAGTGCCAAGTGAGTTTATGCTTGCGGTTTCTCGAATCTATGAGAAGGTGATTTGTCAATTGCGCATGGGAAGAGAAATTTCAGAAATTTTTGTAAGCACTATTGGGGTTAAACAAGGATGTCCATTGTCACCAACTCTCTTTGGTCTATGCATCGATCAATTGGAACAAATGGTACTTGACTTTATGCAAGAAGAAGGCATTGAAGAGGTCACTATTTGCAATGCGGTAATCATGCTTTTGTTGTATGCGGATGATGTAGTGCTTCTAGCACACACTTTAGAAGATGCACAAAAGCTTATGGTTGTCCTTGAGAACTTTTGCTTGCATAGTGGGCTGATTGTAAATGAATCCAAAACAAAGGTTATGCTTGTGAAAACCAACCATAAGGAGAAGCCATGCATTGTGTACAACAACAAGACACTTGAAGTTGTTGAGAGCTTTAAGTACCTTGGCCTTGAGGTTCCATCCAATCACAAGTGGCATGAATGTGCTATGCATCGTTTGGAAGCGGGAAAGAGAGCATATTATGCATTTGAGAACATGTGTAATGCGGGAAACATCAAGTGTTGGGTTCTCAAGAAGTATCTTTTTGATGCATTGGTGACACCGGTTCTTCTTTATGGAGTTGAAGTGTGGGGCGGGAGCATCTCAAAGTCTACTTGGAAAGAGTTTGAGAATGTCCAAAAGCGTTTTCTTACAAACTTTCTCCAAGTTAAGACACAAACACCATATATGCTCCTACTTCTTGAGTCGGGATCTCTTCCAATTGAGGTTATGGGCATGGAAAGGGTTGTGGAGTACATGATAAAGATGCGTCAAAACCCCTCACATCGACTTCCTACAATTGCATGGGAAGCAAGCAAAAAAGTTCAAAAGACGCATAAAAGCAAGATCTTGAGCACGGGATGGATGCAAGACATAAAGAAGTGGTTTGGGAGATGGGATGCATTACACTTGCTACGTGATGCTTCAATTGACTCTCAAGTGAATGAAGCTTTTCTACAACGCCAATGTATTACGGCTTGGGAGAAATCCGGTGGGTCACGCTTCATACATTACACCACCTATATTGCCCCCAACTACAAAACCATGTTCTTCGCTGAGAGAGGAAACCGTACTCACACTTACATGCTTGAGCCTATTCCCTTGTCCGCGATACGCACTATCGCAGCAATTCGGCTTAGCTCCCATTTCCTTCGATGCGAGATAGGGCGTTGGGGCAATGGAGAAGAGTCAAATCGATTGTGCACATTATGCTCACTGCAAGTTCGAGAGTCTGAGTACCACACACTACTAGAGTGCTCAGCTTTTGATCACATCCGAACTTGCTTCTCTTACATTTTCAGCCATAACTTAGACCTACACACTTTCCTCTCCCAGCCAAAGTGTGGGCTCTCCATTGCGACTCTCATCACTACAATTTTGGAGCATCGAGAGTCACTCATCAGCCATACACATACTACATCACATGTAACTTTGGTCCCATAGGTCATATTTGACCTCCGAGGACGATAATAAAATCTATCTCTCTCTCTCTCTCTCTCTCTCTCTCTCTCTCTCTCTCTCTCTCTCTCTCTCTCTCTCTCTGTAAATCCAGGTTTATAGTAGCTTCCAACTCAATTTCTTGAGAGGAGGAAGCTTTTTCTCTTGTCAGATCTACCTCTATGTGCTTGCCTTTATCAATGTTTGATATTGTTCTTGTGTTTAGATGGCCATCTTTCCTTTCTTCTGCTTCTCCATTGGGTGGTGTAGCAACTCTCTCATCACTATGTGAGCTCTCTGAATGCGGAGGAGAGTCAACAGGTGGAGTTGATTGCCTTTCACTTGTCTCTAGCCTTGGAGATGGAGGTGGTGTTTCCTCATCTCGTGTAGTTGGCCTTAACTAATCTCTCAAGGTTTGGAGATCCTCCTCTTCAAGTAGCAGTTCTTGTTCATCCGTAGCATTCCTCTCTTGGATGTATCTCTCAAACCAATCCAACTCAAAAGTTGGATTGTGTTTATTCTTTGTTCTTAATGTGTAAGTTCTACTAGAGGGTCTCCAAGTGGCGCCTACATCGCCTCGTAAAGATCTCTCGAGTACAAAGCCTTCGAGCATTCTTTCCATCTTTGCTACCTTCTGCAATCTGGTGTTGTTCTCCATTTCCGCTTTCCGCTTCTTTAGTCTCAAATCTTCTTCTTCAGCTTTTCTTTCTTCTTCCATCTTTTCCTGTATACTTCTGGTGACTCTTTCCAGCCTGCGTCCTCCAATGGTGTTAGTAGAGGCCGGTACTCGCCTTTGTGGTCTGTCTTCAATATTCTCTCTTAACACCAGCCAGTCGTTTTGTTGAGGAGCAGGTGGTAGCTGATATGGCGCGCCTATGGTCTGGTATACTATTCTGGTGAGGACTTCTCCACCTGCAATGTAATTTGGCTTATCTTGCCGTAGCTTTGTGACTTCCTCAAACAGATATGATGCATGATCTATATAGAACTCATGTGTCATTCCCATAGCCCAGGTCATTGTTGTTGAGATGACCCCGTGTGGTGTAGTGTATCTAGGCGGTCTTTTGCTGAAGCTCAACAAACATTGATTGTATACCTGTGTCAGTTCTCTTACTTCCGGGTTTGCTATGAGTTCAAAAGAAGGCAGTTTGGATCTTTGCAGGTAGATTGTGAGATTCTTCCTTCTTTCTCTCATGTTGGCTCCCTGATCAGACAATTTTGATGCTTCTTTGATGATTTCCTTGGTGATATGAATCTCCATTATCTCATTATCCATGCTTGCAACCCTGCAAGTTCCGTCTTCTTGGATAGTCTCAATTAGTTGTTGTACCCTCTTGAAATCTATCCCCACTGGTGGTAGTGAAACAAAGTTCCACAAGCCAACTTTCTTCAGCCATGACCTTTGCGGTGATCTTTTCAGGTAATTTTCTGCCTCCTTGGGGATCATTACTGTATCCACTAAATTTCCTTTGTCATCCACATAGGAACCTTGGTAGATTTGGAAGGTTGTTGCCTGTTGCACGTCTGCAGGTATCCATGTGGCTGCTGGCTTTAATGAATTGGGTAGAAGTGTATAGGGTATTCCACCTTTCGTTGCTAGGTTCATGCCTTTTCTTTTTCCCGGAGAAGCGTCCATGGATCCTGTATTCACAAGTAACAGTTAATGTACAAACATAGTACTTCTTTTCTAAATTGATTACCACTTAATCATGCATCTAGGTGAGCCTTCTTAATCCCAAGATGAGTTAAGGTAAAATGTTTGCAGATAGACAAGCTCTTTCAGTGTCTGACTCTGACGGCTTGAAATTAATGTTGTTGATGGAGGAGAACATGTCCAAATGCCTTGAAATTTTGTGTGGTGTATGTGCATAAGGCATGTAAGGTCACTCTATAGTCACAAACTGAAAATCAGCTCATTTGCAAATTCTACCTAGTCTATCGTGATAGACAACTATCTTTTGACAGGGGATATATTTTCCACATGTGACTCCACCAGTTGGTTCCTCATGTCTTGTACATAATCGCATCCCATTTCCATCTCAAGTGGATGTCAAGTGACCCCCTTTTGGATCAACTTCCATTTTTTCAGATTCCCTCTAAGGAGATGTTGGTCTATCTCCCTCATTTTGTGTTGTTTTGGGCTCAAACTTAGTGGGTAGCCCTCTTGCATCATGTTGAAGCCAACTGTTGATTCCAATTTTTTATCAGATGGCCCTTTGTCATTTTGCTTAGTCTATCGTGATAGACTAGGACTTAGTGTCATTTTGTTATATTTTGGCACTGTAGTCATGTGTCTGCCTTCTCCTATTTGATGTTTCTTGACCTCTCACATGTGAATTTTAACTGTCTGCCCTTGAGGTGTCCTGTTCTGACTCTGAGTTGCTGTCAAGTCTATCTCTGCTTGTCATATGAGTCCATCTTGTCTCAATATTTGGTGTACTACCTCCATATGCTTCCCCAAGTCTATCCTTGTGAAAATTTTTGAAAAGCCTCCCCCCAAAGATAAGAGTAGTTGGTCTATCGCGATAGACTCAGTTACTTGGTCAAGATAGAGAAAGTTTGTACTTTGATTTGATATTTGGGGTCATTAGTCCTTGTTAGTACCCTTTATGAAGTCACAATCAAAATTTTACTTGTCTAAGTGTATGAGCAAGTCTATCGCGATAGACTCAACATCTAGTCATTTTTACAAGTTTTTTGATGTTAGTTGACCACAATGGTGTTAGTAGGCTCTCCTAGACACAAACATTAAGTTTTAACCAATTTGGAAAAGTGTACTCCCTGTTTGCAGCACTTTGCTATTTCTGGAGTCAGAGTAGACCACTTAGGTGATGATCGCCATTCTTTTTGGTCCTTGTATGACTCAGGTTGACTTTCCTTTCCTTTTGACCTTCCGTCAAAGCAGTCAGTTGTTCTTTTGGTGCTTACATCACCAAGAACGACCGTTTGGACGTCTTTCTAGCCTGTTGCTGGCGTTTACCCTCGTGGAAGAGATTTTTCTTGAGTGGCCACATTCCAACTCGTAGCTGACCTTTTTTGGATGTACCCTGTCAAATTTGGTGTCATTTGGTCACTTGGTCGGCCCGTTAGAGTATCGTGACGCTTTGCGCAGCTTTCGTCAGATAGGGACTTTAGGCTCAGTTTCGAAGAATTTTTTCATGGTCTAACCATTCAGTTGGTTTGTCGAGGTTATTGGCTTGCTGCCTATGAGTTTTGGCTCATTTCCGATCACTTTGGGTCAGCTGCCCTTCTGCAGGCCCTGTGAAATTAGGGTTTTTTGGGCGGCTTTCTTCGCGCTTTGCGAGGTCATAGGCTTGATCCCTAAGCTATAGGCATTGTGCCTTTCAATTTTGGTTCCATTTGGTGGCCTCTAGGTCTTCCTAACAACCAGTCTACAATATGTGTGCACATGTTGTGATGGTGGTGCTGGCGAGGTTTTGCGACTAACTGAAGTAAACAACACTTAGAGTCAGTGTTGACGAGCATACCTCTCATATCTTATGTCGATCTGGTGATCGTGCGCGATGGATGAGCTCCTAGAAGTCTCAGCTACTGTAGGGAGCTCTCTCTCTCTCACAATGGAAAATGACTCAAATGAGAGATTTCTAGCCTAGCCCCTCTATATGTAATCGAGACTCCGACACGAAATTTTCCCATCTTTTACCTGTGGCCATAACTTTTTGCGAGATGCGGTTTAGGCTCGCAAATTTCCTGATTTGGACCTCGTTTGCTCCAGTTCTACAATTTTTGCAGATTTCTCCTTTTGGAGGTCCCGTCATGACGGTGGTCATTTTTACCCTGTCACCTTCGCAGTCCATATTTTTTCTGTGTCTTCTTTACCTTGCTCTGATCAGGCGTCTCTTCTGTTGTGTTTCAATCTAGATTATGGATTTTTTAATATATTTTTTTGCTAGAAAATGGCTAAAATAAAGCAAATAAATCCCAAAATAACCCGAAAATAGCAATTATAACCTATAAAAATATCAATGAATAGCAAAACACTTTGTAGCTAACTTTTCTCTCATCTATGTACATTCTCACTCTTAATCGTCAACTTTGGCCTATTTTTTGCTGTTTTTTGACGGTTTTTGGCCAGTTTTGACTCGCTTTATAGTATATACACATCCCTAGGGGCTCATATATGATCATTTGGTCCCCAATTCTGATTAATTACGAGGGCATATTCTTTTCTCAAAAATCACACAATAAAACGTAAAAATGGTTGAAAATTTAATCACAAACATTGCCCTCTAATATATGACGTGAGTCCGCATTTGGAATGCCTCCCCCCCTCCTAGTCGGAGTCCTCCCGGACGACAGGGTATCGTCAAGGGTATGTGCTGTGCATGGGCGTGAACTCGTGCTAATGCAGGCCTTGTAATGTAGCCCTATATGCATGCACAATCAATGCATCTAGAAAAAATTTATGCGGTGTAAGAGGAAGGTATAAGCGATTCGCTTATTGGCATTTTTCGTTGAGGTTTCCTGTGGTAGCCTGAGTTGGCTGGCAGATTTTCTTTGCGAGAAGAAGTTGTAAATCTACCGCTCTTTGTTTGATGGTTTTCCAAGGTTTTTGAACTTGTGTTTGTGGCTCCGTTGAAGTCGATATTGTTGTATTCTTTGTTGCATGTTCTAGTTGAACATTCTTTCATTTCCATATCTTTTTTATTACCCTGGTTGTACAGATCCTCGTGGCTGTTGTTGTGGACGCTGCGTGTTTCCGCGTGATGGATGTATGGTCCAGCTTGTCATTAACAGTTGTAGACAATTGATCGTGGGTTTTCTTTGGCATCCATACCTATGTTGTTGGCTCGTTCTAAATTGGTAATTTTGGACGCCATACCAATATAGTCCGTTGCGGATTCTGTTGTGTAATAATTTTTCTTTGAAGCTTTGCTGGCTTTTGGTGTTTTGTCCTTTCTTCTGTCAACTCGTTTACAGGAATTAAGCTGTCTTGCTTGGGCCAAACTTGATATTTCCGCCCTTGATGAAATTGTGCCTCGGCTAGATCTGTACGTCGCACCCAAACTTACTTGGTTCCCTGCATGATTGTTGGTTTTTGATAATACATTTCTTGCCATATAAACTTTGTTTTTTGTTGATCAATGCTTTGCGGATGTATTGACCCCTGTCTCCATAGTGACATATATTTATCATTTGATAAGAAGGGTTCTGAAAAGTTTTCATTTCTGAACAGTGCTTCATTAGTATCCAAATCAATGAATACCCTGTTACCTTTCATCCAAGACACTACTAAGATACATGGCGTTGCTGATCTAATTGGTGGCAATACATGGAACTTATGAGTGTATGTGTGTCCCTGCACTGTGATTGGTAACATAATAGACCACAACGTGGTCACCTCATCACCCGATGCTACTTTCAACCTGTGTGTATCTGGGAATTTTGTCATTGTTCCAAGTTTCTGAAAGATCTCAAAGATGATGACACTCAACTTTGCCCCAGTGTCAAGCAATGCATAGATTTCAACTTGTTCTGTGCCTGCATATGCTTTTATGTAAGGACTACACCACGTATTTTCTAAGTTGTCAATGGTGCTTTCGTCCTGAGCCATAAAGTCTTTTATTGTCTTTGCTAATTCTTCGCGTTGTATATCCGCTTTGATTGTTTGGAATGTTTAAAGAGGATATTCTTCAGTCATCATTGGTGTGATCATATTTATTGTCCTTAGAAGCTGCTTTCGCTTAGAAATGCATTCCTTGGCTTCTTGTTGTGCTTGGTCCTGAATTCATTGTTGTTCCTGTCTATAGGCTTTGCTATAATGCAATTGAAATAACATTCCAGGAGTTAGAGGTTCATGATACTTTTTCAAACGACACCCACTAATCCAATTCGGCATTTCTTTTTCATCTAGTGTTGACAGTTTTACTGCTCCGCTAGATGAGATTTCTTGGATCAAATAAGGCCCCATTCCTCTTTTCTTTAGCTTCTTGGCATGCTGTTTAAGGGTGTATACCAAGAGATAGTCGCCCGTTTTAAAGTCCTTGTTTTTGACATGTTTGTCAAAAAACTCTTTCTGTTGTCTGTTTTTTGCATAAATGACTGCTACTGCATTGAGTCGTAACTCATCTAATTTTTCAAGGTCACCTAACCGTTATGAAAGCTCATGGCCCGTCCAATCCAACTGTTTAGCTACCCTTAGTGTGGGAATCAAAAATTCAATAGGCAATATTGCATTTAACGCATACACCATATTAAACGGTGTAGCATTGAGTGTTGTTTTATATGCAACTCGATAAGCCCACAATGCTGAATATAGCATTTGATCCCAGTCTGTTCTCGTTTCACTAACCAGTTTCGTAAGAACTGTGCACAATATTTTGTTGGTCTCTTCTGCTTGGCCATTGGCTTGTGGATGGTAGGGTGCAGATTTTCGATGAATTACCATAAACTCAGTCAAGAGATGTTCGATAACTTCATTTACAAAGTGTGTCCCTCTATCACTCACCAGCTCGATTGGAAGGCCATAACGTGTAAACACATAATCATATAAGAATTGTGCCGTGGTTCTAGCGTCTGCTTTCGTTGTGGCTTTTGCTTCCACCCATTTGGTCATGTAATCCGTGGCCACTATGATGTATTGTGCTTCTGAACGATAAGCTGGTGGATTAATAGGACCAACAAAGTCCAATCCCCATTTAGCGAATGCTCGAGCACTCATCATTGGTCTTAAATGCATTTCGTCTCTTTTAATTGTCACCTTAGTGTGTTGACATTCATCACACCTTTTCACAAATTCTGCTGCATCTTGAATCATGGTCGGCCACCATATGCCTGCAACCATAATGATTTTTACGGTTCTCTCCGCTGAAAAATGACCTCCTGCTATGCCTGCATGAGCTTGCTCCAATAATGGAAAGTAGTCATTTTCATGAGGAACTAACCTCAATTGGTCATCAGTTCCTCTTTTATACAGTTGGTCACTAATGAGGGTATATCTATTCGCTTCGATTTGTAAATCCTTTTGTCTGGCTTTAGACCAATCTCCTGGAAACTCCTTATTAGTTAAATATTCCACAATAGCATGACTCCATGCGGGTGCTATTGTCACTTGGTATAATGTGGCATAATCCACAGTGGTATTGGATGTGCAAAAGTTGCATTTCTTGATGTAATTAGCTACATCGCCTGCCATTCCAGTTCAATACACTCCAAGTCTTCTTAATCGTTCATAGGTCATTTGATTTCCTCGATGGAATCCCGTTGTTTGTGTGTGGGCCTCCTCTAGATATGCGTCATACTCCTCTGGGCCTATACACAACCTTAAAATCCCATCGTTTCCATGATGATACATTCTTCCCGCAAGCATTGTGTAATTTTGTGCTTGTCTAACGTCTTCCACCGTGTGTCTGTCGTCAAGATTCATTTCATATGTCAACAACGGAATAATCTGCTCTGACCATTTCGGTACCATCTCTATATTAAACAGGTATGCGTCTGGGAGATCATCATCTACACCAGTAGACTTTTTCCCATGTAGAAATCGAGAAAGGTGGTCTGCTCTTTGATGAGTTTTTCCTTTCTTTACTACTACCGTAAAATCAAACTCTAGCAACACAATGAACCATCTTACAATTCGTCCCGTGTTACAAGGTTTTTTTACTAAGTACAAGAGTTCCTGGTGATCCACTAAAATGTGAATTTGTTCGCAAGCAAGTAATGACGAAATTTCTTTACCGCATATATCATACCCAATCCTTCTCTTTCAGTGGTGGTATAATTCTTCTCTTCACTGTTGAGTTGTCTACTAGCATAATTGATGGGAAAATCTGTAGTACCCTCCCTTGGTTATGCTAATATACAGCCTATTGCAAATACCGAAGCATCTATATGTACATGGAAAATCTTTGACCAATCTGGTGCTTTTAGAATTGGTGCGGATACTAGTGCATCTTTTAGTTTCTGGAATGACTCCTCACATTCGTCGGTCCATATGAAGATCATGATTAGACTATACAAGGGTTTTGCTATTACAACGTACATGTAGATAAAACGTCGGTAGGATCCACAATGTCCCATAAATGATTGTACCTCTCGTACAGTGTTTGGTCTTGGCAATTCTATGATCACCTTTACCTTGTTTTCATCAGTGGTAATTCCATTAGCCGATACTATGTGGCCTATGATCTTACCTTGCCATACCATGAATACACATTTTTCTGGGTTGAGGCAAATCCTATACGTTCTGAATTTTTCGAATACCTTTCTAAGATGAACTATATGGTCTTCTCTCAAGAGAGAATAGACACACAAGTCATCCATGTAAATATCCAAGAATATTCGCAAGTATTCTTTAAAAGCATGTGTCATTAATCTCTGAAATGTGGTTGGAGCATTGGTCAAGCCAAATGGCGTTACCCTTAACGCATATATGCCCCATTCTGTTACAAACGCTGTTTTGTATTGATCTTCTAGTTTGTTCCCCAATTGGTTATAACCAGAGAATCCGTCCATAAAGTTATAGGCCTGCTTGCCTGCTACTCGTTCCAGGACGTGCTCCATGATAGGAAGAGGATAGTTGTCCCTTATTGTTGCTGCATTTACCTTCTTGAGATTCACAAACACTCGTAATTTCCCGTTTTTCTTAGGTACCACCACTATCGGCGACACCCAGTCTGTGTGCTCTATCTCATAAATAAATTCAGCCTCCATAAGTTTGTCTATCTCTTCCTTGATCCTTTTTGCGAATGTCTCATTGTACGTGTATGGGTGTTGTTTGTTTGGCTTTGCATCCGACTTCAGAGGGTTTGAATGTTCACAAATGTTAGGATCCACCCCCTTCAGATCTTTGTATGACCAGGAAAATACATCACGAAATTCTTTAAGCATTTTGATCAGTAAGTCCTCTTCTTCCTGGATTAGATCTTTGGCAATGTAAGCAGGTCGAGGACTTTCTCCCGGCTCTGCTAGGTCTATTTTCTTGGCGTTCTCTGGCCCATCATGGGACTCGTTGGATTTAGGCTCTCTCATTGGTTGCTGGACCACCAATTTTCTTTCCTGAATGGTGTACTTACAATAGTGAGGAGGTACATCTATCTTTTTACTCCCATCACTAGCGTTCGATCCATCACTACTTTCCATTTCAGTTGTCCATACATTTTTCAGTTTTTGTTTCAAATCATTGTATTTCTTTTTCCGCTCAACTTTCGTTATAGTTGGATCTCCAAAGACATCCAATATTCCTGTTGCAACTCCTTTTTTTGCCTTGCTAGTTTTCTTAAGCTTCAACAGTCTTGCCTTAAAACCTGGGTCTTCAGCAACCTTAAGAAATCTTTCTGACACTTTATCCTTAGCACAATCAACAGCATGAATGTTCATAAGGAAATGTGTCTTACTCCTGAACTCAGGCATAGGTCTAAGCCTAGTTGCTAGACTGTTATGGTGTCGCCTACTCTTGTATCTTTTTTGCCGTCTCACACTTTGGTTCAGGAAGTTGTAGAAGACGTCATTGTCTCGATCCTGATGGTCGTCTTCCTCAGTATTTTCCGACTTCTCGTCATCCGCATTATCTTCGTTTTCACATTGATCAGAAGAATCATAAAATTCTTCTCCATCCTGCTCGATGTTTTTTGTGGGGATGTCCACATAACCCACTATCTTAATATCAAGTTTCGTTTCCGTTTGATTGACCCTTATCTCGGTGTCTCCTTCGTTCTCGTCTTCCTCCACAATTTTGCTCAACATGTAGTATGGTACGATATCGTAGCATTCTTGTCACAAAATTTTGTGGGAGTGACTTCGTTGACGCACACATCTAATGTAGCCAAAATTTGAGACCATTCTAGGGGTTCTAGCTTCTCTTCAGGGAAGGTTTCTCGTATATAGGCATCGTCTTCCAATACCCTCTCTAGTGTCCTTTCATTGTGGTCGAATTCACTACATCGAGATGCTCCACACATCCATATCTCCTTTTCTTACAGAGCCACGCTGGGACTTCTGATCCGCTAATGGTGGCTGAGTCAAATTCTTCCACAGGTGTTCTCGTGACATCATGGTAGCTATGATTCCTCATATTTACACGTGTAGTGGTTTCAGCATGTCTTAGATACAAATAATCATACCCCCAGTCTTGCACCATCTTGAGTTTCCTCATGAACGGCCTACCAAGGATAATTTCATAATTGTTTTTCTTGTCGAAATCTACTATGGAAAATGTATGTTCTTACTCTATGCCACATGAAGATAACACAATTTCCTCAAGCAATCCTATAGGCCTTTCTATGTGCCCATCCGCTAGTTGCAATTTCATTCTAGTTGTTCGTATTGCCGGTTTTTCCCATTTTTCCCATAGGAATTTGGTCGCAATGGCAATGCCAGCTCCGCTATCAAGTATGGCCTTAGTCTCTATGCCGTTATACTTGACTGGTAGAGTAGTGTTGCCGTCTTCACCCTCACAATACTCTCTGACCTTGTTGACCGGTCCACATGCTTGGCCTAATTTTTAACAATTCTGCCAATGTGATTGTACACTTGACCGGAGTGGACAACAAGTCTTTCAATATTTTAGTGTCAATTGATTTGACCCTCCTATTCTTTGAGAAGGTACCCTTCGAATTCTGACCTTGCCTCGTAGTCTCCCATGTATGGTGGCAAAGTTCTGAGTGATGCCGGTCTGATATCTTCGGATGCAACTGAACCATTATCCCCTTGAAATGATTTAGCATCTAAATCCCATGGAGGCTTATTCAAGTTCAACTCCGAGAAAGGCGCTGACTCGACTTTTTTTGTCTCATATTTTTCTTGAGCTTTTCTCACCGTTTCCCATAGCTCTTCAGGCCAATTTTCTTCCACAATAGGTGTATATGGTGGAAAATCTTTCAGTGATTCATCAGTGCTATTAGGCATGATTCTTGCATCCTCTACATTAGGCAAGGATTTAACGTTTTCTATCTTGTCAGGTACCCTTTGTTCAGTTTTGATAGGTGTTTCATTGTTTGGTGGTTTGATTATTCTATCTCTCACTTCCATAGGTGGAGGCTCTAGTAAAGCTTGTGCAGTTTCAATCAACTGCTTGCACATCTCTAGTCTCTGTTTTTCTATCTCTGGATATGGATATGTCATCCACCTTTGCTCTAGAGTCTGTCTGTTTTTCAATCTTGCTTCATATGCTTGCAAGATTGCATCTAAGGGTTCATTGACCTTATCTACCAATACAGACCCTCCTGAGCTTGCACTCCTTGGTCCCTCCGTTGATCTTAGAGAGTCGGACTCTCTTTGCTGTTTAAGTTGCTCTCGAGCCATTGTTAGCTTCTATAGCTTTCTGTTTTCGCTCACGTCTAGCTTTCATTTTCGCTCTTCGTTCTTTCCAAGGATTATCACGACTGACGCTAGACTTGTCAATCTTGATTTTCATCGTTACTCTTGGGCTGATTGTCATTTTTCCTTGTTTGGGCTCTCGTCAAGACCTTAACAGGAATCATAGTTTCGTTTTCTGACCCTCTACTAGAAGGCAGTGCTCCGAGCATATTCAAAGTAGTTTTTGCTCCTTTGCTTAGGTTCTTAGGGCAATCAGGGATCAAGTGAGTAATTCCACATTTGGTGCAATATGCGTTGACCCTAATGATTTCATCATGAGGACAATCCCTCAGCCAATGTTCTCCACCACACTTGTAGCATGGTCCCTTAGGCTGTTGAGGTGCTCCTTTAGCTCCTCTTTGTTGGTGTGCATGCCTCTGCCCGCTCATGCCTCCGTTGGCTATGAACAATAGTGTTCGTTCATCCAAGCTATATCTTCCTTCTCCCGCTGCCTGTGCAGCAGTTGGTGGTCTTGTAACAGACAGGATTTGCAACATATCCATTGGGATCTTCGTAGTATGCATGCATAGGCACCAAAGCCTTCTCTTCTGACTCGGTTACTGTTGGTGTGTATCTTATGCCGACTGGTCGTAATCCTGGTAGGGGTGGTTGTTGTCCCAACACTGGTTGTTGTCTTTCTACACCTACAGATCCTGGTAGGTTGCCTGTTTGATATCTAGGCATAGGTGGAACTTGAGGAGATGCTTCTTGAGCTTGCGGAGCATATGGTCGTTCTCTCACATATCCCTTGTTATAATAACATTCCTCCGTCCCATGGTTTGTCCATTTTTGTTCAATCGCACACCATTTTGGCTGTTTAGCTTGTGGTTTGGCATACAAGTTAATCTTTTTTAGCACTTCCTCTACAAGCTGCTCTTGGCTTACAGCTACTTCTCCTTTCGGTGTTGTCTTAGCAGACTTACTTCCACTTTGTTGCGAGGAGGAATCATCGTCGAGATCCTTGAACTCACCCTCTTTGTAGACTGCAAAATTGTCCACAAGGTATAGAGCCTCCTTGGTTAACTCATTCAACGTCGTGCTCCTCTCCATATGTAAGTCCTTCTGGAGATCTGCATTCCTTAGTCCTTGGATAAATATAAGCATAAGTCTGGACTGAGTTGGCAGTTCTTCCACGGGTCAGAACTTAACATATCTTTTTAGTCATAGGGCTGCCTTTCGCACAGATTCTCCATCCTTCTGTTTGAATTTATGGATTTGTGAGATTGTATTATGAGCTATTCCCCTTTGTGAGAATTCCTCAATAAACTCGTCAAACACTTCCTCCATAGACTCAAAGTCTCTTCGCTCCACAGAGTCAAACCAAGTAGCAGCATCATCATCTAAGGTTAATCCAAACCTTGTAAATTGGGTAGGGAAGTCTAACACCTCTTCAGCTCTAATTACACGCACAAAAGTTGCTACATGATCTCTCGGATCCCTGTTTCCCGTGTATTTCTTGTTTACCCATTTTTGCACTTTAGAAGGTCTAATTCTACAATGGTGTACAAATCTCATCATTGGATCTCCACGTCCTAGTCGATATACCTCCTCTGGTCTTCTGTAGTGGCCAGGTTCCTCTCCCAGTGGTGCTCCTAAGCCATAATTTCTAACAGTTCTCGCAAGAGATGGTTCATCTCTCTAAAATCGTTCTAGGGGTGGTCTTCTAGGCTCTGTTGACCCTTGAGTCTTTGGCTTACTCTCTCCTTGATACTGTGAATAGAGTAGTGGTTCTTGTAAATCCCTTAGCCCTCATGCGGTTTGATAACCATCTCGGTTTCGGTCTTGTTCTAATGTAGCACTCTGTCGAAGCCATGCCTGCAACGATGGCTGGGTAGCTGGTTGGTCCTGGTAGTTGAACGTCAGTTGTCGGGTAGAATGTGAGGTCGCATCATACTCTTTTGAAAAGGGATTTGTCGACTTGCTAGGGGTGTAGGTGGCTCTTGGCACTTTGTCGAGGACATATGTTGATGCTCCTAGAACTGTTGCCTTTTCTAACTCCTCTAGGAGAATACGTTTGTATTCTCGCCCATACCTATCAACAAAAACAATATTCTTCCCCATGGAAGTTTCATAAGAGAATAAGTAAAGAACCTTGTCTTTGCTTAATTCGTTTGGGTAGGGCTCCTTGCATTGAAAGTAAGAGACTATTCCCTCGCTCTCATGCTTGTAAATCCCCACATTCTCAGTATAGGTTGAGACCCTGGTTGTTTTCTTATCATATGTATAAAAAGCGCTCTAGGTCGATCAATGTTAGGAGACGGTTCTTGGGTTTCTGAAACCATTTTCCCTTTTGCCACATTATCTCCATATCTGTTGTAATCCTCAGGGTTACTAACTATCAGATAGTGGTTCCCCTTTTCGTCTCAAAATCTGTCTCCATCATCATAGACTCGAATTATCTCCAGTCTCTATGCCGGTCTTTCTTCAATACAAATACACTTGCGTCCTCGATAGTCAGAATAAACTAAGGCTCCCCTCGAGTTTGTTCCTTCTAAGAAGATTATAGTGAACTTGGTATCGTTTAAAGGATTTAGAGAGGTGCTTCCCCCTGGCATTGGTCCTTCACCGTAGAAACCTCCTGGCTATTGACTTCCCATCATGAAGAAGGACTTGTCCCGACGAAGTGTCAATATCACTACCCTCCTCAATGATCGGTGCTAATGGGTCTAGTCTTGTCTGAGTTACACTCTCTTCAGTGGACGTGGTGCTTACTTGACTTTTGACACTTTTAGCTCCTAACTTAAAAAAGGCTCCTAACCTTAAATACATAAGAATGAAAGTTGGGTTGCAAACTTAAAGCTTACCTAGACTCCTTCTTCCTGTGCGGCTCTGCCAAGGACAGCCATCCATTTTGAGTTGCCAATGATTGGCGTTGTAGTAATCATAGATAACATCCAAATTAGGCTTTTGATTCAATGTGTAGGCACCAATTTTGCGGAATACAACGATTTCCAAGCATCGCATCTGTGGGACTTAAGACTCATAATGAGGACACACACTAATTTTCCAAAGCAAGCAAGTAGTTTTACCTACCATAACACCACCATGAAGGCTGAATGGAGTAGCACACAGGACGATAGTTGTATGGTCAAGATAGTACCCATTTCCATTTGCTAAGCTCGATAATGCCCATGCATGTTCTCGACAACATATCAACACTAGATTTCCCTTCTCATCAAGATACTCCCTGGCAATACCAAAAACCTTTTGGATTTGATTGATTTTGAAATGGTTCCATTTGGGGATACTGGGTAATGTTATCCCGATGACGCTTGTGTTGGTTGGTAGATGACAAAATATTGCATCGCAACCTACATTTGTTGTCCCGCCTCGCACCCGAAAGCTTCGCCTAGCTACTATAGCAATTTTTGTGAGTAGGGCACCTACATCTCCATTGCCCGTCTCGTCAGCTGCTCCCATAGGATCAATAGCTAAAACCGCAAAATTTGATTTTAAAGAAATGAATATCCAGTTAGAAAGGTGAGACAATAATACCTGGAGTACCTCAGGTTGTTAGCATACCAGAGCTATGTGCCATTGAATTCTGCACTTCATCGTGAGGTGGAGTGTTGCATTGCACCATGAAATATGGATATAACAAAAAGGTAAGTGACTATATTTTAAATACTTAAAGATATCTTCTCTTTGTTGCTACACATTTGCTCACCTCCAACAAGAAGAGCAGGTTCTCCGCGGTGACCAGTCTCTACTATAGTAGAAAATCCTATTGAAACTTTGGTTATTGTGCCATTCACATCATCTGTATCCACCCACTACAATAAATACCTTGCTTACTGCAGAACACATACCACAATCAATCATTCCATACTTACGAGGTAGATCGATAATTGTTGGCATTTCCTTAGAGCATATGGCATCCTGCAATCCTTCACTTTCAGTGGACGCCTGGCGGTGTATATGAGCAGGCCCTATATTAATTCCAATCTCTGTGCACTGTCGTTGTGCCTGCTCATGTGCCTCATCATGCGGAGGAAGAACATGAGGCTCTGAAGTGGTATGAGATGCTGGTGGTGCTTGTTCAGGCTCTAGGAAATGACTATGAGCTTCTGATGGCAATGGTTTTGTTGTTGTTGGGGTGAGTATTTGGATGGTTCAGATTCTTGATGTGTTGTGGAACTATTAGGAGCTTGAATGATATCCTATATACCCATAGATTCCATGGGTACATGGGTTGGAAGATGAGGTGACTCGATTAATGTGCCTTGGTTCTCTAGGTATCTTGGTGGCTTCCATGCCGACAAGCGTCTTGGTGTTTATAGGTTCTCTCCCATTGATTGTGTGTCTCCCTTTTGACCTGCTTTAGGACTTGATGTACTAACCTTGTTTAGAGGCATCAGAGTATCTCTGTCCATTACTTGACCTTTATCCTTCTTCGCGCTGCTCCCCTGTGGAGAGCATATAAATACACAAGTACTATTAGTACAACCTTTCCATTCAAGCAACAACAAGGGTGTGCGAAAAATTCCTGGGTAGATTGTGGGGCTCTTGTAGGTTTAGCAGTTGGAGAAGGTGGCACATCACTTTTGTCTTCATCATCCTCAAACTCTGAAGGACATTCATCGTTGTTGCGCTTGGTTCATGATCCTCCTCCTCCTCTTCTTCGTTATGTGTCTCCTCAGTCACAACATCTTTTCCTTTTACGGAACGTAGGTTCTTACTCTAGCAAAATTAATTTCACGGGCTGCAGTTAAATCCTCACATGACTTGAAAATAGTTTAACCATGTTTTTGTATGTTTTTACCTCTTCTTGCTGTCTTTTATCTCTGCCGGTCTTTGCCTCCTTGAACTGCTCCCCCTCGTTGGCGGGAATGTGTCCTTTGCAAAGTCAATGAAAAGAGGACACTCAACATAAACTTTTTTGGGCCACAATGTTGCACGTTGTTCTTCCGTATACATGCATGCAGTGTGCTTCACATTGAGCCACTCTTTTGTAACTGGAACTTTATCTGCCAACCCATGTTCCGCACCCATCTAGTATATGTTTGCCAAAATATACTTATTGTCATTCACTCAAATTTTTTAGGATTTAGGAATCAATTAGGACAAGATTACATACCTGTAAAATGCCCGGTTGGCGGTCATGTTAGTACCCTCCTTCTGTTTCTGCTTGTTAGCTTTGAGTCCACCTTTCAATCTCTCGCACTCCACTTCATACAACGTGCCACTATACCTCAATTGCCACTCCCTTATAGTTGTCACAAGGGTGTCGTTTTTCAGGGAGATGGAACGATTTCTTCAGCAAAGCATACTGTCTTGTAGCCTCATTCACAAGTCAATTCCACCATGTCTCTCGACGTAACCAAGTGCGAAATACAGAGTGGTCGTCTACATTATTACACAACTACGTTATTTAATATTATACTCTCTTTTTTCTGAAACATTTATTGCAAAATGACCTTACTTAGTGCTAATTTTAGGCTTGGATATAACGTGGTTGGGTCATCGCTAACCAAGGCCCTTAGCACATTGCTACGATGATCGACTGGTAGGTCGGCGCATGAAAGACTATATATTCGATCATCTGTCAACCACTTTGGTCTCTACTTAGTCTATTTCCATAAGCAGTCTAGAAACAAATGTTAAATTTTTTTAAGCAGCACGTGAATGTAAACTTAACTCCCTTTGAAATAAATCCCTATCAGCCTTACCTCCACCACTCTCTCCTAAGTTAGGATCCGCAATTGCGGATGCCCGTTGCATATTTTTTCGGGCTTTCTTGTCAGCCTTATAGAATGCGTTGTGGTAATGGGTAGTGAACTCCTCTGTTGAGAGCTCATTTCGCTTATTACTCACAGATTGCAAATCCTTTGTATACTTTTCCTGAATCGTGACATTAGTTCATTCTTTGTTTGATCCACTACATTGTTATGGTGAGAATAACCTAAAGGACAATGAAACTTACATGATATAGAAGTTGGGATAGCACGATAAGAGGAACCTTGTACCAGCGTCTTTGCAATCCCCCACGCTTATTTATTTCAGCATTTAATTCTCGTTGCAACCATCCTGGAACATCTTCCTCCAAAACCCTTAAGCAATGTATCCATGTTGGCTGTGCCCATTGCTCTTACCATACATAACATATCTATGAAGGAAGTTTTTACGTAGCCTTTGTCATTAATGTTGTGGCAACAAAACTTACACCATTAAAAGACTAGGAAGAGATAATCATGCTATAGCTAAGCTTATCGAATTGACTAGGAAGCAATACTCATGCTATGGCTAAGCTTATCGATTCGACTAGGATGCATTAATTATGTTATAGCTAAGCTTACCGATTCAAGCGTGCCACCATAGTGAGAACTTCCCCCTCATTCTCTTTAGTGACCTTAACCATGCAGGCTTCCACACAGCAATGGTACTTAGGCTCCTCTTTGTGAATTGCATAGCAAAATTATATTGCATAGTTTCACAAAATTCATCTCATCTTGATATTGAGTCAAAAACAAAAGTGTAAAAAGTAATCTACCTGTATCAATTTGTGCATTCCATGCTTAAAGACGGTGATTCCCATCCCATGTGTACAACATTTTTCCTTTCACGTTCCCCCACTCGGATTTATGCAATTGTTTCTCAAAATCCTCATTAAGTTGCATCCAGATTGGATCCCAGGTTTTTTGAATAGCATGACTAACTTCTATTGCATCTAGATCTGGAGTCCTTATTGAAAGCATGAACCTGGCATGATGTGGAACATATCCATTTCTAGAGAACTCCAACGCTAGATTGTGCACACGATCTTGCACTGGCCGTACCGCTGGATGTGGTAACAAGCGGCACAATGGCACTGGTGGCAGTGGTACTTTGCGAGTATCCTGTATAATTGTACTTGAATAGTGTTCAATGTTGTAGTTTGTGTTAGGAATGTTAGATGAGCATACCATTTTAGAAATTACCAACCTAAAGGCGGTGCAAAGTGTCGTCAAGCAAATCCCATTTCAACGTGGATTTCTCGGTAATAGTAAAAAGACCCCGATTTTCATCCCTTGCATTCTCTCTTTTGTCATCTTCTTCACTTGAGTAGTTCGCAATATGGACCTGGTCCTTTGATGGTGTTGGTACCTCAAATTGTGTAGTGCCCTCTGCATTGGCTTTCACTGGCTTCTGCACTACTTTTGCTTTGGTGACTTCTTTCTTTGTGCTAGTACCTTCCTTTTTCAAAGGAATTCTACCCTTTTTCTTTGGGGGCTCCCAACTAGGGTCCTCTTCTTTCTATGCTCGTGTGACCCGCTTGCTTTCAACGAGTTCACTTGCTTGATTGCACTTCTTTTCTTGACACCTGTCGACTACTTGGCCATAGAAAATAATTATTAGCTTAGGTTATTGGAAAACAACGATTAATTTCATGAGTAAATACTGCAATAAAATCCAGTGTCTTACCTCTGCAGCAAGAGTCTTTGGAGGAGGCTTTGAAACGCTTACTTTTGGCATAGCACCCGATGCTATGCTAGTGGCTCTTGGAGTGACAGGTATTGAACCTTTGCCTCCAGAGGATACAGTTCGTTGTCCTTTTGCCTGGACACAAAATGTTAGATGTTGCTTGCAAAAGAGAGCATGTAAGACTGAATAAAATTAAGAGGTCTCATTACCAATTCTCTTATCGGCCACGCCACAACTATACCCACTATTGCACCTAAGGTGCACACATCATCATCAATGGGTGGAACATGTGGCAACATGAGACCGAGAGTTGATGTCGATTGGATGGCTACTCCCAACGTGCCTCTAGGCAACTCTCTTCCATGTAGCTTTTCGTGGGTTAGAGACTGTATCATAATTCCTTTCCCAACTTCCTTGCCCTTGCTTAAGAGCACCACGTGCTCATTCTTGCTAAAAGACAAATTTTTCGTAGCCATCTGTTTCCCACAAGAAATTGAAATGAAATCTATAAATATCAATACTATACACACTACTTCCCTCAAGTTGTGATGTTCTTCTTGATACTCACATAAGTTTCATTTTCACATATGAAATCCTTCTGGGGGGAGAGAGAGAGAGAGAGAGAGAGAGAGAGAGAGAGAGAGAGAGAGAGAGATCATGGATAGCTACATTCTAAACATCAATTGTCATCAATGCACAAATGCTATGAAGATGGTAAGCTGTATATTAACTGTAGCAACACTACTATACTAGATTGCATGTGAATAATGAATCCCAAAAAAATAGAATGCTTCGGCATTTGCTCAAAGGGCTGACCTGTACAGCCGAATGCGGTTGAATGTCCTCTAGATGAGATTTTCTCCAATACTGCAACACCTTCAACAAAGTAACATGGGTTTTGTCTAGTCTTACATCAACATAAAGAAAGAGAGATAGAGAGAGAGAGAGAGAGAGAGAGAGAGAGAGAGAGAGAGGATGGCGGTACGGAGAGGACAAGGATGGAGAGAGGGAGAGGGAGAGGGAGAGGGAGGATGGCCGACGGAGAGGAAAGGGATGGAGATAGAGGACTAGGAGGAGAGGTGAGGGACAGAAAGAGGAAGAAAGAAAATTGGTGGGAGGGATACAGGAGGAGGGAAGAGGAGAGAGGTAGAGGGGATGAGGGATAGAGAGAGGATAGCTAAGAGGGGAGGAGAGGGTGAGAAGGAAGGGGGTAGAGAGGGAGGAGAATGGGATGAGGTGGTAGAGAGGGAGGAGGAGGAAAGAAGGGAGGACCATACCTCTCCGCAGCAACAACATCAAATGGTCCTCTCAATCTTTACTCCTCTTTTTATACTGTAGAGAGGGGAGCGAGAGACACACATATAAAACACACACAAACACACAATAAAGGCAAAAATGCTTTGCTGCAAATTCAAGCAGCAGCAAGCATAGATCTAGATAAGCACACTCTGGTATTTTCTTTATAGGAATGTGTTAGGCTTGTTTCTGAAGATGCACTTGTTCCCAGGGATAGACAATCAGTCAAACTAGCATCATTAGAAATAGGTCAGACTTTCTTGGAGATGTAGCTAAGAAGTTGTCTACGGACGTTTTTGTTGGTACTGCTATGTGCGAAATATATGCAAAGGCTGGACTGGAGACACATGCAGAAAATGTACCATGGGGACATCATATCATGGAATGCAAGGCTTTCAACATTTATCAAGCAAGGCCAGGGTGAAAAGGCATCCGTGCTATTCAAGGAAACGCAGATGGAAGGCATGAACTCAAACAAGTGAATGTTTGTGATTGCATTGAAGGCATGTGGCACCCTAGCAGAGAAGCAAACAGGTTTCATTTTGTGACTTCTCTCTTGAAAGCCTGTGGCAGCATAGATGCAACCAACAAGGGAGAGAAATTCCATGATGAAGCTGTCGAGCAAGGCTTGCTGCCTAATAAGAGTGTGCTTTGTAACGTTGTGTTGGGCATCTATGCCAAATGCTGTTGCCTTGTGAAAGTGAGACAAGTGCTTGAAGAGCTTCCCTTCCTGGGATGTTATTTCTTGGAATACACTGATCACAGGATACATGGAGCAGGCAGAAAGTGAGCAAGCTCTGATTTGTTTCAAGTAGATGGGGCATGAGTGAATCTCTTCAAATTCTATCACCTAATTTGTCAGCAGCTTAAAAGCCTATGGCATCATGGAAGATGGTCAAAAGGGACGATGCAGACATATCGATATTGATGGAGGGGGGCTTCTTAAGACATATTGATATTGATGCAGACATATCGCACAATCAAAGAAGGGGATGTTAATTATGAGGAATTGGGCGTAAAATGCAAAAAATCATGATGGAAATTATCGCTATTGATGGAGGCGGGTGCATGTATTAGAATCGTGAGGGGTGGTGCCGCTCGGAGACAGGAGACATACTTACGTCTTTTTTTTGTGTGCTTCCTTGACCGCTTGCCGGTGAGAGAGAGAGAGAGAGAGAGAGAGAGAGAGAGAGAGAGAGAGAGAGAGAGAGAGAGAGAGAGAGAGAGAGAGAGAGAGAGAGAGAGAGAGAGAGAGAGAGAGAGAGAGAGAGAGAGAGAGAGAGAGAGCTTACTTGGGAATCGAGAAGACAAGCTCTTGGGAGTCGAGGCATGTGTAGGCACAGTAGGCCAAAAAAAAACGTAGGGAGCCAAAAAAAGGCAGCAATAGCGATATCGCTATTGCTCCTTTTTTTGGCAGCAAAAAAAGAAATTTTGCCCTCCCAACTTCCATACGTCCCCAGCTTCATTAATAGATTAGGGTAGTTAATTGACGATATTGATGCGGCACTTGGTTTATTTCAAGATATGAAGTTCAAAGGCTATTTCCCAGATACTCATACATGTAACAGCCTCATCTGGGGATTTTGCGAGGCAGAGAGAATTGATGATGTTATTGAACATTTTGCAGCCGCTCCGGCAACAGGCGAAAGTTCAGAGCTTATCGTTTATAGTTCAATGCTTGGTGCTTTTAGTAAAGCCAAGAGATTTTATGTAGAGGTTGTACGCCATATAAGAATATATTTATATATTTATATGTATATATATACATATATTTATATGTATATATATGTATTTCATAAATAAATGAATAAATATCTCTCTCTCTATATATATGTATGTATATGTGTGTGTGTGAGATAGAGAGAGATTAACAAAAAAGAAAAGTGTGTGTGTGTGTGTGTGTGTGTGTGAGAGAGAGAGAGAGAGAGAGAGAGAAGAAGAAGAAGAACAGAGTTTTAACGTGGTATGAAACTATAGAAAGAGACCTTTAAGATCTAGGGATTATTGCTTTTAATATAAAAATTTGAGGAGGCAATAGCGACATCGCTAGTGACTCCTCATTTTAATTTTTTTTGGAACCATTTCAACCTCTACCCTCCCTACTCTCAACATTTCACTTGTATCAAGGAGTTATATAAAGAGATGGCTCAATACAGCTTACCATTTTTTTCCATCTTTTAGTTATCTCTCCTCCTCCACCTCTCTACTTACCATCACTCACCATCTCTACTCCTCTACCTCTCTACTTAGCATCACTCACCATCCCTCAGCTCTACTCCAACCTCTCCCTCCCTTAACTATCTATACAAACCTCTATCCACTCTACCTCGGTTCTCTCCTCCAACCTCTCTCTCTCTTGACTATCTATAAAATCCTCTACCTACTCTACCCCATTTCTCTATCATCTTTCCCTCCAGCTATCCCTCCCTTCACTACATCCACATCCGTTTGTCCACTCTACCTACATCCTGTGCTCAGGGCACCTTCACTACTATCGCTCACTCTCTCCTGTATCTCCCCTTCTCATCCTCTCCTCCTATCCCTCACTTTGCCAACACATTCCCCCCACCTCCATCTCTCTCTCTCTCTCTCTCTCTCTCTCTCTCTCTCTCTCTCTCTCTCTCTCTCTCTCTCTCTCTCTCTCTCTCTCTCTCTCTCTCTCTCTCTCTCTCTCTCTGTGTGTGTGTGTGTGTGTGTGTGTGTGTGGAAAGCTCTCATTTCATCGTTCACGTGGGTGGTGTGGGGGTTGGCAAACCACACCACCTATCATCGGAAGGATCTTTGTTGGTTCTATCTGGAGCTGACATAAATGTACCAGCTGGTTATAATGTGTTTGCCCTAGAAAAATTCTGTTGAAAGGTGAACCGTTAACATTCCTTTGTAGAATGCGGGTAAAGGTAATAGCTCTTCTCTTTATGTTTTGGATGCTAAAGTTTCCACAGAGTATGTTGCATTCTTGGATTCCCCTGTGAAACCTACTACAGCACTACAGTCTGCCGACATACTGTTGCTTTCTTCTGATGAAGAGAAAGAAGACTTTCACTTTGACCCCACCAAAAAAACACCCAAAAATGGGGTGATCGACCTAGAATCCCCACTACAAGAGGGATGTAAGAAGGACCGGGCTCTGATCGGTGATTCCTTTAGCATAGTGGAGCTAGCGTTACATCCCACTATGAGATCTCCAAAGCTAAAGACCTTGATCGCATCATCAAAATGGGAGTGGGTGGAAGAAATTCCATCAAGCTACAATGGAAACATGGTGTTTGAATTTCCACCTCAGCCTAATATCGAGAGGTCAGCTATAGATGGAATGGAGCAATCAGTGGATGGTCGGGTGTGGACAAACCACAAACATCAAATTTCCACAACTATAAGGAAAAGCTATTGCAGAGGATTTCGAATGTGTGTTTGCAGAGTGCTCGTAAGTGTTATTTACAGGAATTTCCAACCGGTCTTCTTGGATAGGTATTCCTTATTCTTTTGTTTTATGTACAAGGGAAGAGTGACAAAATCACAATTGTAGGCATTGAATAACAGGTAAACTAATTGAGAGACCAATGCTAAATGGTGACTTGCAAAAGTATGGAACCTTGAAGTGCTTTTATTGTCAACATGTGCCTGCTATTCGAAAAACCTGCGATTGCCAAGTTTACTACATAATGCCAACTAACAAACGCTATTCTCGAGCCATGGTGCACCAAGGCTTCCATGACCATGATGTCAAACTAGGGTCATCCAAAAGTACCATTGCAAGGGTGAAATCTTTGGTGGCTGAGGCCGTTGATTCACTTGGCATCCAAGCTGGGCCGAGAAAAATCCAAATGGAGGTGGTTAAGCTTATTTCCCAATTTGTCCTTCAACCTTCTTCAGGTGAATGCACATCACTTGGACAAGTAGAGTTGTCAATTCTACTTCAAGAAATATTTCCTCTTGTTAAAAGCCAAAGGTATGGGAAATGCATTTTAATATACATTTTAAACTTAAAGTCTTATATATTTCTAAACTTTCATCATGTTCTCCGCAGAATTAAAAATTGGGTGCATAAATTTTATGGGGAGTCGAGTGCTCGTGGAGAGGAGTCATTGATTATTGACTTAAAGAGAAACTTGACATTTTTTTTAATCCAAGGAATGCTTTTTCCAGGTCAATCTAACAGAGAGGAGGATAGATGTTTTGTATTCAAGATGTCGACAACAGGTCCTGGCTCAGGCATAGATCTTGTCAATAGAATGTGAAGAAATGGAAATGGAGATCTAAAAAGAGCGTGGGTTTTCTTTGATCACGTTCGACGGGTAGAAGGATGGACAACCATGGCAGCACATGTTTACGATCCGAGGCAAGTTTTAATTTTATGTTCAATACTCAACACATATTGACACATTCTTCAATGTTAATGTGGCTTTGTGTTGATGTCTAGTGTCCAAGAATTAATGACAATTGCCATATGTGAGATGAAAGAAGAGGACACTACAGCAAAGATGATATTTTGGCAACAAATGATCAACCTGCTAGAGCGCAATGGGGTTCCCCCACCAGATTTTGTTGGATTTATGGCAGATGAAGCCTAAGCAAACTGGCATGCGGTGCGCACAATTTTCAATATAGGTCCGGATATGGTGATGAAAGGTAGGGAGAGATCATGCCTTTTCCATTGGGAACAAAGTCTAGAGATCCACACCACAAAATATGTGCTCAATGCATTTCAAGACGAGCACAAGCGACTGTGTCGAATATGGCGATGCACGCAAAGCAGTGAAGATGCAGAGGCCCAATATTAGTTTATTTGAGCTTGGTGGGCAACAAGAAAGGTGGCATATGGGAATCTAGGGCCAATGGAGTGTTGGTTGAGTTAGTGGCATGTGAGGTACCCTCATTGGAGGAAGGAAATTGTTGGTGTAAGTTTTCAAATTTATTCTAGAATAGGTTGTAGGATGTCCATTTAATTAGACCCTTCATGATATTAATGAAATATATTTATTTCTTTTTTTGTAGGCTCTAGATGACTATTGCATCGAGGTCGTCCCTTGAACAAATCTCTCAGAGTCATGTCACGCTTCATGGCTAGCAGGTGAAGGTCACAAGCCTAAAATTTCTTTGTACGATGCAACAGTTTTGGATATTGGGAACACTCTTCTTCAATAATCCAAAAGAATGGAATCTACAGATGGTAAGTATATAGGAAGTGGACCAAGCATAAGCAAGATGAGAGACAGGGCAGCTTCATGATAATTTCACACACCTACTCCATCACAGACTAGCCGTGTTGTGAACGAGCAATTGGAGGAATTGATCTTCCAAAGGTGTTTGAGTTTTTTGGAGACCGGGTTACAATGACAAGGGCGACGCAAGACATTTGGCAATGTTATAGGCGAGGAGGCAAATAGTTCACACAGGCCAGAGTATGTCACTCAAAATGTTGCTCGACAAAGAAAGGCTCGAAAGTTGTCAGTTGGAGATGCATTGCAGATAACCCAAGATCACTCTATGGACGAGGAGAATGACGGGGTGACAATTAGGGCGATCAAGGTTGACATAAATGATACCATGTGGGAAATCTGCAGATGAAAACCGGGGTCTAAGCTCACTTGCCAAGGAAAAATCAAAGGAGGAAAGTGCAAGAAAAAGGTGAATTTATGCAAAGAGGGAACAGTGGCACCAAGTTTCTGGGGGAAATGCAACTGGGAGGGGCGTAACAATGAGACATGGGTATGGTTTTGTAGTGATGATGTCAAACATGTGTGGGATGTATGTCCATATATTGTGATGTGGCCTCCAAGACCTCCACTTGAGTGGCCAGTGGCATAGGGCACAGGGCACGAACTTAACAGCGCTGGAAGTAAAGTCTTTGCAGCTAGCGGGGTTTCATATCACAACAAAAACTATGGACGTGCAAGGGCAAAGACGTGCGGGCAGGTATAGGACATGTGTTTCTGAAGAGGCATCGAAAAGGATCAACAGTGCTTTAGGACTAGAAATGGTCATCAAACAAGTGGAAATGGTAAAGATCGGTAAGCATAAGGTCTTCATTGCAAAAACACCAAACTCGAAGTTACGTGGTGAGAAATATTGAGTCACAATAGCTAGGAACTCTAGTTGTACTTGCAGAGACTTCCAAAGGAGGTCAGGGAAGGAATGACCTATGTGGCTTGCAAGCACTTGTATTATATCTACTTGAGAGTGTTTAGAATGGCCATAAACAACAACATGTTCATTCATTAGTCTAGTCTGACTGATAACGAGCTCAAAACTTTACTGAGTGCAAAAAGATTTTTGTAATAATCTAGAATTTGTTGGGCTATCACATTTACCTTGAGTTGTGCAAACGATGATATTTGTTTTGAGTTTTCAACAAAGTGAATTCTATCATTGTTGTCTTTTGATATGCAATTAGTGAATGTGTGATGAGAGAGAGAGAGAGAGAGAGAGAGAGAGAGAGAGAGGGGGGGGGGGGGGGGGGGGAGAGAAGAGAGAGTGTTTGTGGGGAGAGAGAGAGAGAGAGAGAGAGAGAGAGAGAGAGAGAGAGAGAGAGAGAGAAGGAGAGAAAGAGAGAGTGTGTGTGGGGGGAGGGGGGGGGAGAGAGAGAGAGAGGTAGAGATAGACAAGTGACAGAGAAAGAGAGACAAAATCAGCAAAATAAAGAGAGAGAGAGAGAGAGAGAGAGAGAGAGAGAGAGAGAGAGAAAGGTGACACAGACACACACACACACACAGGTGGCACACACACACACACACATAGAGAGAGAGAGAGACAAAATCAGCAAAATAAAGAGAGAGATAAGATGAGAGAGAGAGAGGTGACACACACACACACACACACATAGAGAGAGAGAAGGTCCTTGAGTAGCCCACTAGAAGGAAGAGTGGGAGGAGAACCGGCGGCAATGGGCGGTGGTGGTAGGAGGAGGAGTGGCGGATGGTGGTAGTGAGCTAGCACCACCAACCACCGGTGGTGGACTAGGGCGTTTGTTGTCATGGGTGGTAAAGGGCGGCAATGGCAGGTAGAGGTGGTGGAAAAAAAAAAGCTCGCTCCATAAACACCCCCTGTGGATATTACTTAGGATAGCGAGTTTGTCCTAGAGGAACCACCCGGTTGTACGGGAAACCGGTTGGCGTATGGGCGCCCAGACTATGGGTGATGGTTTTTTCTGCCCCGGTGTTTATAAATAAGGAATGGGTGCTGCTTTTTCACCCCTGTATAGGGTAAAGGGGCCAGGTTTAGGCCACCGGAGGTGCATGGGCTAAGATGTCATAATAATCAATATCTAATTCTCCTAAATGATTTTCTCATATTAAACTGATCATTTAATGTGGGGAAGTGCCAAGGGAGAAAAAGCTAGAATATTGGTTAAGTTAGCAGACCGGCCACAGTAGGGATCCAAAGGAGGGAAAATAGGGATCCAAAGGGGGGGCCATCTGCAAAAGAGCCATGTGAAACAATGGGCCAAAAAGACCCTAAGGTTCAGCCCATTAAGACTTCCAAAATGCTAAGGTTCCAAAATTCAAAGGTTGTGTCCAAAGGTCAACCTTAGGGAAAATTGGATGCTTAGTGTGTGTCCCAAAAAGTCTTTCTACATCCCTACATGGGAGGGGGCGATCCCCAAAGCTAGGGGATGAGAGAGAAAGCCACACACACACACACACAGGCTCCCTTTACACAAAGGGAATGAGGGACACATGTCAGCTCCCTAGGCCAGATGCCCACAAGGTGTGCCCAATTCCTATTGGAAGACCCTTGAAGTGGACCAATGAGAATTAGGCTAGAGTAAATCTAGTTTAATTAATTTAAAAACATTTAATAAAAGAAACCAATAAGAATTAAGTGTCCTAGAAGACTATTGGGCAGTCTCCCAAGGGGTCCAATGAGCATTCAGGAGCCCCATGGCTTGCCTGATTCCTATTGGCCGGGAGGCAAAGGGGTCCAATGAGAGTTTAGTTTAATTATTTAATTATCTAAAGCTCTCACAAAAGGGGAAAGGGGGACACATGTCAGAAGGCTATCACTTATGCTGCTTAATCCCTATTGGCTTGACCTGGGGAGGTCCAATGAGGCAAAAGCCAGCCTAACTTAGCAGCTAGGGCTCGCCCAAGAGAGAGAGGGGGCTGATTTTTGCTTGGCATTGACACACACACTCTCACACTTGACCATGTGTGAAGGGAAAATACTCTATCTCCTCCCAAGCTTTAATGGAGAGCTCATCACCTACTCCAAGCTTGTGAGATAGAAGCCTACATCAACACTCTCTTGGCATGTGGATGCAAATCCAACCAAGAGCCAAGCTTCAATGCATGCTCATCTTCTCTACCAAGCTAATTACTAAGCTAAGCTATGCTAATATGAGTGATTATGTGAGGAGATGTACTTCTTTCTCGTAAGATACTTCTTTTTCCTCTCAATCTACTCTCATACCCTGCTAGCTCTCACCATCTTCGAAGGTGTGTGAGGTCTTGGGTCTGAGAACGGGGATAATTCAAGTTGTGTTTGATTAAGTGTTTTGCTTGGTGTATGAAGCTTCCATCTTCATTGCACTAGCTCGTCTTGAAGGAACACAAAGAATTGTATTGTACAATGTCTCTCTTGATGGGAGAAACCATAATACAAAGCCTTTTGGAGGGGGGACCGGCTCCATGCAAATCCGGTCCTCAACTGTTGTCAATAGCTTAATTGCTCTCTCTTTTGAAAGTATTGTCGATGCTATCTAACTAGGTGTTATGCTTTTTGTTGCTCTCTCCACCCAAGCACTCTTGTAATTCTCATTAGGAATCAACTCTAATGAAATGCTCACTATGTTCATGCTAATTTCCGCTACACATAAGATTTTAGGCCATTAAATGTTACATTGGTATCAGAGCTCAAGGTTTCTCTTTTCTTACTCAAGAAGGGAGGTCCTCAAGCTAGCTACAAATGGTTGGTATTATTAATTGCCTGTGAGTAAGTAGAACAGGGATTTTTCAGCCTTGCAGTGCGCCTGCCTTTGTGCAGTTAACGGGGCATCACCGTTGAGAGCTATGGTCTTAATAGTGGAGTCCTACGGGGCTTGCCTACGGCTTAACCACTATTGAGCTATTAGAAGCTTGACAGGAGCCGGTGCTGTTTTGGTGTCGAAAGACCCTCTCTTCTATTTCTTGCAATTAATGGTATTCGAGCCGCGGGTACAGTAGCTTGAGTGCTTTTTCTAAAGGGGTAAAGAGGAGTAGCAACTAGGGCTTGAAGTGCCAAAGTACACCTAAAAAGTTTACACCTAAAAGTTGTTAGAATGGCTGACAATATTAAAGAGAGTGAAATTAATGTTGATAACTTTGATTTTGCTCATGAGCAAGCTACTAATGATGCTTCAATGCTTGTTAATTATCTTGTTTCTAGGCTTCAACAAGCCATGGGCAATCCATCTCTCCAAAGTGAAGTGCAACGGCAGCTCCGTGCTCACGGGATTCTCCAAGCTCATCACCATGACGAGAGAACACCTAGGAAGCCTCCTTGTGAGACTACCAAAAGAGGTCTCTCTCCGATTCGGGAAGAAGAAGAGAATCCATATGAAGGGCTCAAGAACTTACTTCTTGATGATGCATCTCCTTCCCAAAGGAGAACTCAAGAGCCTCCACCGAAGGAACGAGAAAGAAGCGAGTCTCCCGCCACCTCGGCGGAGATGGCTCCACGAAGACGGCGGGCTAAACGCTCTCCATCACCACCAAAGCGGAGAAGACCATCACACTCTTCTCCACGCCATAATTCAAAGAGGGATGATAAAAAGCAAGAGAAGAAAAAGGCGAGAAAGAGGACACCCTCTTCTCCATCTTCTTTATCCTCTTCCTCTTATGAAAGCTATGGTGAAGATGACAAAGATCAAGACAAGAAAAAGGCGAGAAAGAGGTCACCCTCTTCTCCATCTTCTTCAAATTCTTCATCTTCTGAAGAAAGTGATGGTGCAACTTTTGAACCATCAAAAAGAAGAGGCCATAGGAAATCCTATGCCGCATGGAAGAGGTCGTCCAAGCTGAAGAAATTCAAAGAGGGAGGGAAGAGCATTTCTTTCCTTACCTATGATGGCACCTTCGGTGCTACAGACAAAGTTTTGGCCTTTATCCAGCAATTCGATGCGGCGTTTGGAGATGAGGGCTTCACGGAGTCCTCTAAGCTACGCCATGTAGCTATGCACTTTCAAAAGTCCGCCAGACAATGGTGGTCTAGCCTACGAGCCAACGGTGAAGCTCCACGAACATGGAAGGCTTTAAGAGCTTCCATTATGAAGCAATTTTTGGCCACCGATGCCAAAGACAAAGTACTCACCGAATGGCGAAGCTTAAAGCTCTCTCCCAATGAATCCATCCACAAATATGTAGACAAGTTTTGGGACCTACAACTCAAAGCCACTGTCTTCAAAAAGTTGGATTTTGGAGAGCAAAAGAAACAATTTTGTGCGGGCTTAACCGAAGAAATGGCGGAGTATGTCAACTCCCAAAGGCCACGTACCATATCGGCGGTAATACACCATACTATGGTGGCCTCGCGAATCAATTTCCAAACGGGGGGTAAAAGAAATAATAAGCCCCCGGAAAACAAAGGTTCCAATGAGCCTAAGGGGAAGGACAATGTCCAAAAGTCTCCTAAGGGCAATTCCAACAAAGCTAAAGAGAAGGGAGTTTACAAAGGAAAGAATAAACTCTCTCCTGAAGAGCTTGAGCGTTATCGTAAAGATAACCGGTGTTTCAAGTGCGGCGAACAAGGGCATGCGTACCGCGCTTGTCCCCAAAAGAACAACCGCCAAGATCCTCCTAGAGCTTCTTTGGTTGAAATCCAAGAGGAGGAGATTCACCAAACTCACCACAAAGGATCTCCTCTATGCCATGCTTGGTAAAAGGTAAGAGAACATGATGCTTTTATTCTCTTTGACCCTGGTTCTACTCACAATTTCATATCTATGGAGTTAGCCACCAAGCTAGGCATACAATCCTACGAGATGGGAGATATCCTACCCGCAGACAGTGTCTTCAAGGGGCAAGAAGCTTCAGTCACTCCCTTAATCGGGAAATTGAGGCTTCATGTCCAAGGCTATGTGGACAAAGAGGATTTCTTTATCTCTCCTCTCAAGCATGAGGATGTAATCCTAGGGGCACCATGGTTTGACCGTCTGGCTGCCCATGTTAAATTTCCTGAAAGGAGAATCTCCTTTAAGTTCAGGGAAAAGGACATGTATATAGATGCTAGGGAGATGGGTAACACCATCCCCATTGTACATACACCAGCTTTCAACAAGTCAATAAAGAGCTCTATTTCCGTGTACATGATTTTTGTTAAAGATTCTCAAAATGAACCTAATGCTTTAGCAAAAGAAAATAAAAGCAACCAAAAGGAATTAGAGTTATCCAATTTTCTCAAGGGGATTCAAGATGTCTTTATTGACAACATCCCTTCTGAGCTACCTCCTAAACGAGGTAATGACGACCATGCAATTGAACTTCTTCCAGGAAGTTCACCGCCTAACAAACCTCCTTATAGAGTTTCTCAAGCTCAACAAGAGGAGATTATGCGGCAAGTGCATGAGTTAATTGAGAAGGGCATGGTTAGGCCTAGCTCATCTCCATTTTTCTCACCTGTGCTATTAGTGCAAAAGAAAGACGGCACATATCGTATGTGTGTCGACTATAGAGCACTAAATAGGATCACTATCAAGAATAGGTTTCCCGTTCCACGGGTAGAAGACCTATTTGATAAGCTACAAGGATCGACCTACTTCAGTAGGATTGACCTAAAAAGTGGCTATCATCAAATAAGGATAGTTGATCAAGACATTGTAAAGACCGCATTTCGTACTACATTTGGTCTTTACGAATACATTGTCATGCCTTTTGGCTTGACTAATGCACCAGCCACATTTAACCGCTTGATGGAGAAGCTGTTCAGACCTCATCGAACCTTCACTGGAGTGTTCTTTGATGATATTATCATCTACTCTAATTCATTAGAGGAACATAAGCAACACCTCCAGGTAATATTTCAAGTTTTAAGAGAGAATAAACTTTATGTTAATCGAAAGAAAAGTGAATTTTTCTTGCAAGAGATTCAATATTTAGGTCACATTATCTCTCAAGATGGAATCCAAATGGATCCATCCAAGTTAGAGGTAATAAAAGGATGGCCTAAACCAAGGAATCTTCATGAACTAAGAAGCTTTATAGGTATGTGTGCTTACTATAGACGCTTCATAGAAAAGTTCTCACAAATTGCGGGACCATTACATGACCTAACAAAGAAAAATGTTAGGTATACGTGGTCTGCTAAGGAGAACAATGCTTTCGAAAAGCTTAAAGAAAAGCTTATCTCTCAACCTGTGCTTACACTACCGGATCTCTCAAAACCATTTGAGGTCCAATGTGATGCTTGTGGTGATTGCCTTGGGGCTGTTTTGCTCCAAGAAGGGCACGCCATAGGCTATGAGAGTCGAAGGCTCGACCCTGTTGAGCAAGCTCTAGGCATATACGAAAAAGAACTCCTTGCAGTTCTACATGCCTTAGACTCATGGAAGCACTATTTATTTGGGACTCCTTTCATTCTGTGAACGGATCACCAAAGTCTTAAGTACTTCATGACGCAGACCAAGCTCTCCGACAAACAAATGAGGTGGGCAAATTTCCTTTCGCAATTTCATTTTCATATTGCTCACATTGCTGGCAAGCATAATCAAGTAGCCGATGCACTCTCAAGACGACCGAGAGTGAATGCGGTTTCCATAGCAACTCACAATGATCTATCTTTAATGATAGATGAGTATGCTATTGATCCCGATTTTAGAGATGTGATTTCAGCCCTTGCCTTAGGGAAGAAAGAAGAACCATTTACTTTACAAGATGGTTATCTTCTCTATGGCAATAGACTATGCGTTACTAACTCACTACGTGAGAAAGTAATGTATGAATCTCATACTCCCCCATATGCGGGGCATAGAGGGATTCAGTCTACCCTAAAGGGAATTGAAACATATTTCTATTGGCCTACCATGAAAGTGAACATACATGAGTATGTTTCCAAATGTGTGGTATGTCAAAAGACAAAATTTGATAGAGGGAAGCAACTTGGATTGCTTCAACCCTTGCCAATCCCTAATTCACCATGGGAGAGCATATCCATGGATTTTATCTTTGGATTGCCTAAGTCTATCCATGGGAATACGGGAATATGGACGATAGTAGACAGGTTCAGTAAACAAGCTCATTTTATACCTGTCAAAAAGACTATCAAAGCCCATCAAATGGCAACCCTCTTCATTTCACAAATTTTCAAGTACCATGGCTTGCCAATGTCCATAGTGTCGGATAGAGATCCTAGAATGACCAGTAATTTCTGGAAGGGTCTCTTTGAGAATTTAGGAACAAGGCTAAACTTCTCTTCGGCCTATCATCCACAAACTGATGGCCAAAGTGAAATAGCTAACCTAACTATTCTCGATCTACTAAAAGCCTATGTAACGGAAGTAGATCAAAGATCCCAATGGGAGAAGTACTTACCCTTAGTAGAGTATGCTTACAATAACACTGTACATACTTCTACAGGAAAAGCACCTTTCGAGGTAATTGAGGGAAGATCAAAAAGTCCCTTGCTACTTAAGGTACATGGGAAGATCTTCGCTGCAGATGAGTATAGCCGAGACCTACAAGAATCTTTCCAAAAGATTAAGGATGCTATCTCTATCTCACAGCAAAGGCAAAAGGCTGCTGCTGACAAGCACAGAAGAGCCCAAACCTTTAAAGAAAACGATTGGGTCTTGTTAAAGTTTCCCAAGGCTCGATTAAGGCACACTACGGGCAAGAATCCTACGGGTCACCAAAAGTACTATGCTAAACTAGCAAAAAGGTACTATGGTCCCTTCCAGATTCTTAGGCCAATCAATGAGATGGCCTATCAACTTAAGTTGCCCAATCATTGGCTCATACACAATGCTTTTCATGTGAGCCTCTTAAAGCCTTACAAAGGAGAGCCACCTCAAGAACCAACTATTGAAGACCCACCGGAGATCGAGGACCACGAGGAGGTGCTGCAGCCCGAGTCCATTCTCCGACATGAAGACAAGGTATTAAGAGGCGGTAAGACTATCCGACGATATCTTATTAAGTTTAAGAATTATCCTTTTGAAGATGCTAGATGGATGCAAGGCATACAATTAAAGGATAACCTAAACCTTGTCAATGCTTACAATGCTTCCCAAGAGTAAGCAAATGTACAAAATGTTAAAAATGAACAAAAAATTTTGTCTTATAAGACTCTCTTTTTCTTTATTTGTGCACAAAAATGAAGTAGTATGCATGCTTAGATCAAGTTTGTGGAGACGACGTCTCCCAAACACCAAGTAGAGCTTGTCACTCTACTATGGAAGACTGATAGGACTAATGTGCAGACATGCTTGCGGCAGCCTCAGGCTCTCAAGCGCCAAATAGACTAGTCATCCATTATGGAATGATGTCGTAGGGTAACATAGGGATCCTCTACCCGCTAAGAAAAGGACTCATGCATATGCTTTATCTTCTCTACACCATAGTCGAGGACGACTATGATTTCAAGAGAGAGGTAATGTCATAATAATCAATATCTAATTCTCCTAAATGATTTTCTCATATTAAACTGATCATTTAATGTGGGGAAGTGCCAAGGGAGAAAAAGCTAGAATATTGGTTAAGTTAGCAGACCGGCCACAGTAGGGATCCAAAGGAGGGAAAATAGGGATCCAAAGGGGGGGCCATCTGCAAAAGAGCCATGTGAAACAATGGGCCAAAAAGACCCTAAGGTTCAGCCCATTAAGACTTCCAAAATGCTAAGGTTCCAAAATTCAAAGGTTGTGTCCAAAGGTCAACCTTAGGGAAAATTGGATGCTTAGTGTGTGTCCCAAAAAGTCTTTCTACATCCCTACATGGGAGGGGGCGAGCCCCAAAGCTAGGGGATGAGAGAGAAAGCCACACACACACACACAGGCTCCCTTTACACAAAGGGAATGAGGGACACATGTCAGCTCCCTAGGCCAGATGCCCACAAGGTGTGCCCAATTCCTATTGGAAGACCCTTGAAGTGGACCAATGAGAATTAGGCTAGAGTAAATCTAGTTTAATTAATTTAAAAACATTTAATAAAAGAAACCAATAAGAATTAAGTGTCCTAGAAGACTATTGGGCAGTCTCCCAAGGGGTCCAATGAGCATTCAGGAGCCCCATGGCTTGCCTGATTCCTATTGGCCGGGAGGCAAAGGGGTCCAATGAGAGTTTAGTTTAATTATTTAATTATCTAAAGCTCTCACAAAAGGGGAAAGGGGGACACATGTCAGAAGGCTATCACTTATGCTGCTTAATCCCTATTGGCTTGACCTGGGGAGGTCCAATGAGGCAAAAGCCAGCCTAACTTAGCAGCTAGGGCTCGCCCAAGAGAGAGAGGGGGCTGATTTTTGCTTGGCATTGACACACACACTCTCACACTTGACCATGTGTGAAGGGAAAAATACTCTATCTCCTCTCAAGCTTTAATGGAGAGCTCATCACCTACTCCAAGCTTGTGAGATAGAAGCCTACATCAACACTCTCTTGGCATGTGGATGCAAATCCAACCAAGAGCCAAGCTTCAATGCATGCTCATCTTCTCTACCAAGCTAATTACTAAGCTAAGCTATGCTAATATGAGTGATTATGTGAGGAGATGTACTTCTTTCTCGTAAGATACTTCTTTTTCCTCTCAATCTACTCTCATACCCTGCTAGCTCTCACCATCTTCGAAGGTGTGTGAGGTCTTGGGTCTGAGAACGGGGATAATTCAAGTTGTGTTTGATTAAGTGTTTTGCTTGGTGTATGAAGCTTCCATCTTCATTGCACTAGCTCGTCTTGAAGGAACACAAAGAATTGTATTGTACAATGTCTCTCTTGATGGGAGAAACCATAATACAAAGCCTTTTGGAGGGGGGACCGGCTCCATGCAAATCCGGTCCTCAACTGTTGTCAATAGCTTAATTGCTCTTTTTTTTGAAAGTATTGTCGATGCTATCTAACTAGGTGTTATGCTTTTTGTTGCTCTCTCCACCCAAGCACTCTTGTAATTCTCATTAGGAATCAACTCTAATGAAATGCTCACTATGTTCATGCTAATTTCCGCTACACATAAGATTTTAGGCCATTAAATGTTACATAAGATCTCACACAGCGCTTCACAGATTTGTGTGAAAAGAGGTGGGGAAGATGCGCACTAACGAGGGCTTGCTGAAGCAATTTGTTGCACTATCAAAGCTACTGCAAAATCAAAACGCGACAGCTTAGCACGAGCTCCAATGCAAAATGAGACATATCAAGGACGAGAGACGCCCCATCGCCAGATCTAGAACAACCGCAAACCAGTTTTGAACTGATAATCTGCCAATGAAACCACTACACGTCAGTTGCACTAACCAGATTACTCATTCGTTGTTGTCTTGGCATTGGGGGGGAGTATGTCATACTAAAGGACCCTGGATTTTTATTGTCCCTTTTACCCTAGGTGGTCTTGAGACAAGCCAGTACTAGTCAGAGTTACTCCAGAATGACAGTACCTTGTCTTAAGTCTAAAGATGTTTGTTTGCTAAAAGAATGTTTTCAATATTGTTTTCAAGGGCAGTTTTAATGAAATTCAATTATGAGAGCTAAAAGAAATCATTGTTTTAATTGTGACAAGAATGTGGTAGTAATTAAATAACAAAGCAACATGTGTGAGTGCGGGGTGGTAAGTGGGGATTGACTAAGGTTGTCAATCATGGACGGGTGGACCTGATTAGTCAAGTAACTATCCATTCCCGCACACTGAAAACGTCTAGAAACTTCTCGACTTGGAAGAGGAGTCCACCAGCGGCTGTGCCCTCACATATGTTAGGGGGAAAAAAGCGTTGGCTAAGGAAACTTTAATCCAAATGATGGAAATTATAGGGTCGGAATAGTTTTTTTTATTCAACAAGTTGTCTCGTTTCCACTGCGAGACAGGACTAGGTCTCCTTCTAGGGCTATAAACCTAAACCATTATTAATGGTTGGTAAGGGTGAATTACCTGGATTCTTCTTGTTTAGGGACTCATATTTTATTAGGCCTAGAGACCTATCAAGGACTTCAAAATTTTGGAAAGCTTTATTTGAATCCTTAGGTACCCAGCTATGTTTCAGTATAGCCTATCACCCTCAAACGGAGGGCCAGACGGAAAGAGTGAATCAAGTTATTGAAGACATCCTTGGAGCCTATTGTAGTAGAGAACCACAAAAATGGATACAATTTCTTCCTCTGGTGGAATTCGCCTATAATTCCTCATTCCATAAAAGCATTGGGATGTCACCATTTAATGTAGTTTATGGGCATGAATGTATATCACCCCTAAACTTTTCTGACCCTACTACCAGAGTAGAAGCTTCAAAACAAATGTTGGAAGAGATGGATGCCCAAACCAAAGCCATACAACATGACATTCAAGCAGCTAAGGACCACCAAAAACATTATGCTGATAAAAAATGGTATGGTCGGTTTTTCAAACAAGGGGGTAAAGTATTCCTTAGGTACGGCCAAAGAGAAGCAATTTATCCTTGGGAAAATTCAAAAAACAAAGCCCCAGATATTGTGGACCTTATGAAATGATAAAAGTAATCAGTGATCAATCTTACAAATTAAAGTTACTTGAACACCTCAAGGTCCATAATGTATTCCATATCAGTCTTCTAAAACCCTATATTCCAAATCCCGATCACACTCTAGACGACGAATAGATTGTGATGCACAAGCAAGGAATTCTTGAACTCCAACCAGATTGTATTCTCGATACTGGGGAAAGAAGTCTGCGAAACAGAGTAATCAGAGAACATTTAGTAAAATGGAAGGACTACCCCACCGAAGACGCCACATGGAAGGACGAAGTATCACTTCTCAAAGATTATCCCAAATTGGATTGAGATGAGGACATCTCAATTCCTTAAGTTGGGTGATTATAAGGTTTCCAGTTTCTGAAACCTTAGAAATTGTACAAAGCCTGATCAAATTAACTTGGTTGTTAAGAAAACACTGTAGAATGATCCAACTATGGCAAATATTGGTATTTTTGGAACCGTAACTAGAGCTTTACTATGGTTAGAATTTTTCAAAACCGAATTCCGATAAAATCTGGAAAAGTTACGGGCTCTGAAAGGTTACACTATGAATTTAATTAGTTAAGTAAAATTAAATGGTTTCAGTAATTATTACTGCTAAAGAATTTTTATCCTAAGGTTCTAGAAATTACAGATATTTCCAAGTTTAATCATTAAAAAAGTCAAGAAAAATAGCAAAAATTGATTTTGGGGCTGTGTGGGGTTGTGATGAACCTGCCCAAGACAAATTTAGCAGCAGGTGGTGCTAGTTGGAAGCTGGGGGCTTGCTTGAGGTGCCAGGACCTATTAGAAACAACTCAGGGTCCCTGAAAAGCTATAAATTGACCCCCCCTTCTTCACAAAAAATTAGACTCGGAGCCTTGGCAAATTCTCTCTCATTTAGAGGGACCTCTACTCAGAAATCACTAGAGAGTAAAGCTCTACTTTGTTAATCAACGGCTGCCAATATGGCTCCAAAAAGAACGAGAGGAAATCCTCTTTTCAATGAAGAGGATACAATCAATAAACGAAATAGAGCAACTCATGACCATGAGGCTGGGCTTAGTCATAGGCCTACGGAGGAAAGTCTGCAGGCGCCAGCACAGCAGCAAATGGCCGACCAGGTGGATTTACATTTTGTTCACTTGAATATTTAATTAGATTAAAGTTCATTTATAAATTAACATTGCATACATAAGGATTAGGAAGGATTAATTGGCTGTAAACGAAAGGTGACTTCCAAGAAACCAACGAGCAATGGCTATAAATAGGAAAGAAATGATTGGGTTACGACTGATTGACCTAGGAAAGAAACGTTTGATCATCCTTAACACAGCTTGTCTCAAGACACCTCTGATTCCTTGAAATATTTTACTCCAAGTAATGAGTAATGATGGCGACTCCACCATGGATGAGTCGGTTTCCTCAATGCACGTGGAGTCTTTACCCCGTGCTTGTGGATATTACTTAGGATATCGAGTTTATCCTAGAGGAACCGCCCGGTTGTATGGGCAACCGGTTGGCGTATGGGCGTCCGGACTATGGATGATGGTTTTTTCCACCCCAATTTTTATAAATAAGGAATGGGTGCCGTTTTTTCACCCCCTGTATAGGTGGTCTTGAGACAAGCCAGTACTGGTCAGAGTTACTCCAGAATGACAATACCTTGTCTTAAGTCTAAAGACGTTTGTTTGCTAAAAGAATGTTTTCAATATTGTTTTCAAGGGCTGTTTTAATGAAACTCAGTTATGAGAGTTAAAAGAAATTATTTTTTTAAGAATGTGGTAGTAATTAAATAACAAAGCAACATGTGTGAGTGCGGGATGGTAAGTGGGGATTGACTAAGGTTGTCAATCATGGACGGGTGGACCTGATTAGTCAGGTAACTATCCATTCCCACGCACTGAAAACGTCTAGAAACTTCTCCACTTGGAAGAGGAGTCCACCAGCGGCTTTGCCCTCACATATGTTAGGGGAAAAAAAGCGTTGGCTAAGGAAAACTTAATCCGAATGATGGAAGTTATAGGGCCAGAATAGTTTTTTTTTATTCAACAAGTTGTCCCGTTTCCACTGCAAGACAGGACTAGGTCTCCTTCTAGGGCTACAAACCTAAACCATTATTAATGGTAAGGGTGAATTCCCTGGATTCTTCTTGTTTAGGGACTCATATTTTATTAGGCCTAGAGACTTGTCAAGGATCCCATCCCGCTTTTTGGTATCAGCGGGTTTGGGGACCTCACAAGCCATGCCTCACCACCCACACCATTCCTCTCAGCCCACCTTGGATCCCTCGACTCATCCATTTTCACCTGCAAACGATCTTCCACTGAGGGCGCAAGTGAGAAATACCTCAGCTACGCTCGATATGGCAACACACACACACACACACACACCCATTCACACAGTATGATCCCCAGCTAAGGCTTGAGCTTCCCCAACCTCTCGCTTGCTCTCTGTTGCCATGTTACCGATTGAGTAACCTCAAAATTACATAATAAATAAAAATAGAAACTAATTTTTTTTAAAAAAATCAAGAGGACGACCTGTTCCTACCCATACCCTCTCGTGAGCTGGTTATAAAACAAAAAATAATAATGACGCTTAAAAGAATTTCAAAGCGGTGATTGACCATGCAAAAAGAAGTGATTCCCACTCTAGTGAGCTCAACATATCAAGATGAATGGCCGCGAGCTTATCCAGACATCAAAATTTTGATTTGACCAATCTTGCATTGAAGGGATCACTTGTTTGCACATTGTGGAGTTTATTTTTACCGCTAGCATGTGTGAGAGTCTGAACTTTCATCTTTGTATACATTCATTGATCATATTTCTCTGCATGGAATAAACTTGCTACATTGGTGCATCTAATGTGCCATGAGTACGTTGCATTAGATTTCCTATGTTTGTGATTGATCATGAATCTATTTAGTGCTGATTTCATATGCAAAGTGCTTTGATGCACTAATGGTCAAGCTTTATTTTGATGGGGTATGGCCAATTATGCGAAATTGGGCATTGATGGCTTTAAGAGAGATGATATTTACTTCATCATATGCTTATGCTATGTATGCCATATTTGCTATGTAAGAGCAACATGTGGACATTGAGCTATGATTGTGTGATAATTTCATATCCTGCACTAATAATTTGGCTCATGCATGGTTTAGTACTCAGCTTGATTGAAGTTTTCATTGCACTAAATGGCAAGCTCTTTTTGAAATACATGTGAGCTTCTTGTGAGAGTTACACTAGACGATGAGTTGTGCTTGTTTGGTTGGGATTTTATGTTTGAAAATGGCATTGGATATGCATTTTTATGGTTAAATTGAAGGCAAAAACCTTGCATAGCACAAAATTCGAGCTTCTTTGATTGACCATGGGACAGTAAAATTTTGGGCTTGTGATTGAGCATGCTTTTAGTGCTTTTTTGAATGACGAAATGTTTGAAAGCAGTAATGATTGAGTTTTTTTTTTGAAGGGTTGTGGGAAAAATTAAGAACTATCATCATTGCAATGTATTGCAAAAAGTGGCTATTTAGAGCCATTCCAATTCTTTGGATTAAAATTTGTATACATGCTAGCTCATAGCTTGGTCAAAAGTTAAATGTTTTTATTTGAGCTAGTGTTTACCCAGCTTTTTTGAGAGCTTTCAAGTACAAAATTTGGCTATTGAGAGCCATTCATTTTCATTTCAGTCATCTCTAGCTGATAGAGTGCTCTAAAATTGTAGAATTTCATGAGCTAGTTGTTAGTCAACTTTTTGAAAAGCTTTAAATTGTAAAAATTTGGCTATCAAGAGCCACTCCATTTCATCAAAGTTGCATTAGTTTCAGCTCTTGGCTTGTTTTAAATTCCATATTTTAAGTGAGCTAGAAACTAATCAACTTTTGAATCATGCATGAGAGATTGCAAGATTTGTAAAATTTGCTTATGTAGAAGTATGTATAAATTTGCTACAAAGAGCATCATGTGCATAACCAAGGGTACTTTTTTCCTTTGGATTTTTTCCCTTTGGAAAATTTGGGTATTCCAGACCCTAGCTTTAGGTTTTCATTAATGTTTTTTTTGTGTGCTTTTGAATTTCAATAAAAGGCCTTTTGTGGCTTGTGTTTACACTTCGCTTCAAATAAGCTTGGATTGTAATAAAAAGATCAAGAGACTTCTCTACAAAGGGGATGCTTGCTCAAGGATGCTCAAAAGAGCATGAATATGTGTAATCCTTCCATGATTTTTCTCTTTTGTTCATCTTTCCATTCTCTATGCTTGGATTTAGTGAAGCTGCTTCTAAGCTATGGTTTTTTCATGTTCAGAAGCTAGGCATACTAAAGTTTCAACACTTTGCTTTGTGAATATTTACTCATCAAAATTTTTGGTTTTATGTGTGCTAATCATAGGTAATTGGCCTTGACCTTAGGTTAATGTAGGTTCATTTCTCATTAGTCCTAAACTCTTAGTGATAGTCTTAATACTCCATTCATTTTTAACATGACGTAGGGCTACGATTAGGCTTTAGTCCTTTAGTCCAATTGCCATTAGCATCTCATATTGGAAGAAACAAAAAAGTGCTAAAAAATGAAACAATGAAGCAAAAAAGTGTCCAAAAAAGTAGCAAAAATGCTACTAGACACATGGAAAGAAACTTTCTATGTTATGTTGTGTCCATGTGAGGCCTAGTGCCTTATTGGCACTTGAGAGGCGAGGGGATCACCTTGGCTTGCTTGGTCAAGGCCCTTAACCAATGCCCTAGGCTGATAAGGGTTAGCCGTCGCTTTGGTAGGCTAGTAGATTCTTGGAACACTTCTTTGTTAAGTATAGAGCCTGGTTTACCCTTGTAATTTTCTGTGGTAAAAGCGCACATTTGTAAGGCCCCCATTATGAGAAGAAGCCATCGTGCGTGAAGGAAAATCACTCACCGGAAACCAAAATTTTCACGGACAAGAATCAGGGGAAACTTTAAAGGCCTGAATATTCTTTTTCGCTGGAATATTATGGCCGGACGGCGGCCGGAAAGTGGTCGGAAAACAACCAGTCGGTTGGCCGGTGGCCGATAGTCAATGGCCGATGGCCGGTGGTCGGAAGTCAATGGCCGGTGGCCGGTGGCCGAATTCAAAAGCGGACTTGTCTTCTCAAGGGCGGCCACACATGGGCAGATTGGAGGGTCCGATTTGGACTTATTCGCACAAGGGCGGCTACACATGGCTGTCTCTCATAAGAGAGCGCAGCCCTTTTGGCCTATAAAAGGAGGCCATTTCTACACACATTTCATAGTGTGAAGTTGATGCAACAAGGTGAGTGTGAGGTGGTGAGAGTGAAGCAAGGCGGGAGCTCCATTAAGGGTATAATCCCTTTGTAAACTACTTCTTGTTTTGAAGTACTAAAGCCATTGAGTTGCTGCTTTCCCGTGGACGTAGCCCACATTGGGTGAACCACGTATATCGTGTGTACTCTCTCTCTCTCTCTCTCTCTCTCTCTCTCTCTCTCTCTCTCTCTCTCTCTCTCTCTCTCTCTCTCTCTCTCTCTCTCTCTCTCTCTCTCTCTCTACTCTATAATCTCGTGTATATAAATCTGTCTCTCTCCATTAAGTAATCTACTCAATTATCTATTTAGCTACGTCTTATTTCCTAACAACTGGTATCAGAGCAAGGTTTGCTCGTAGCTAAATTATCTCAAGGAAAGGATTCCTTGAATTGAGTGGGAGTTATGGCGGAGGAAGGGAAGCTCAAGATTGAGAAGTTCAACGGTAAAAACTACCAACATTGGAAGATGCAGATTGAAGACTATCTCTACCAGAAGGACCTCTATTTGCCACTAGGCGGTCTTGCGAAGAAGCCCGCAACAATGGCAGATGAAGCATGGATTGTCCTTGATCGAAAGGCACTGGGAACAATCCGGTTAAGCTTGGCGTCAACAGTGGCCTTCAATGTTTCGGAGATGAAGACCACGGAGGACTTGATGAAGTCACTTGACGACTTCTACGAGAAACCATCGGCATCCAATAAGGTATTTCTTATGAAGCGCTTGTTCAATCTAAATATGGCAGAGAATGGTTCAGTTGCAGAACACCTAAATGACTTTAACACAAACATCAGTCAACTTCGATCAGTGAAAATCAATTTCGATGACGAAGTGCGAGCTCTCCTTATACTATCATCTCTACCGGATAGTTGGGACAGCCTTGTGATGGTTGTAAGTAATTCTATCTCTGGCACAAATACTCTTAAGTTTGATGATGTTGTGGGTGTTCTTCTAAGCGAGGAAATGCGAAGGAGAAGCATAGGAGAATCATCAAGTGTTGCACTATCAGTGGAAACAAGAGGAAGGCTTAAGGAGAGGTTCAAAAACCAAAAGGGTCGTGATCGCTCAAGGCGGAGCAAGTCACGCACAAAGTCAGTTCTTGAATGTTGGAACTGCGGCAAGAAGGGCCACGTCAAGAAGGATTGTTGGTCCAAGAAGAAGAAGGAGACAGAGTCTCAAGACAACAAGCCAACATCGGAGGCCAATGTGGCAGGTAAAGTAGAGCAAGATGCTCTAATTCTATCATTAGACAATGTGTCTAATTCCTGGATAGTAGATTCCGGGGCTTGATTCCAAGCGACACCACACAAGCAACATTTCCAAGACTACACCAAAGGTAATTTTGGGTATGTATACTTGGGAGATGATAAATCTTGTGAGATTGTCGGCAAAGGTACAGTTTCTGTCAAAACTACTAACGGAAATGAATGGAAGCTTAAAGATGTTAGGCATGTTCCTTCTCTTCGCAAAAATTTGATCTCTACAGGACAATTGGACAATGAAGGTCACAACATTGCATTCGGAAACAAACGGTGGAAGATCTCAAAGGGATCTTTGGTGGTTGCCAAGGGTGAAAAAGTCGGTACACTTTACTTGTGTACTGTTAGCACGCAACCTTCAGCTTATGCAGCAACTACAGAAGTTGACAATGCGGTGTGGCACTACCGACTTGGGCATATGAGTGCCAAAGGAATGCAAATCCTTCAAACAAAGAAGCTTCTACCAGGTTTGAAAGAAGTGGACTTAGAGTTCTGTGAAGATTGTGTTTATGGTAAACAAAAGAGGGTAAAATTTCAAAAATTAGGAAATGAAAAAAAAAAAAACTTGAGTTGGTTCATTCTGATGTTTGGGGTCTTGCAAGTACACCATCACTTGGTGGCTCATTGTACTATGTAACATTCATAGACGATGCGACTAGAAAAACATGGGTTTATGTCATGAAGAATAAATCCAATGTATTTTCCATATTTCAAAGGTGGAAAGCCTTTGTGGAGAATGAAACAGGTACCAAGGTTAAATGCCTCAGATCCGACAATGGAGGCGAATATTGCAGCCAAGCTTTTGAAAGCTTTTGTGCTAGCAATGGCATTCGGAGGCAAAGGACAACCCCAAGGACACCTCAACAAAATGGGATTTTGGAAAGGATGAACAGGACAATCATGGAACGAGCACGAAGCATGCGTTTACATGCAGGCCTACCGCTTGAGCTTTGTGCGGAAGCTGTAAGTACGTCTCTGTACTTAATCAATCTGTCACCCTCAACAGCATTGGATGGGGGAGTTCCAAAAGAGGCATGGACAGGTAAACCGGTGAATTATGCATTTCTCAAAGTGTTTGGGTGTGAGGCTTTCATGTACATAGATAGAAGCCTAAGATCAAAGTTAGATGCAAAGTCCAAAAAGTGTTTCTTCATTGGCTATGGAGAAGGAGACTTTGGGTATCGCCTATGGAATCCTGAAGATGGTAAAATCTTAAGGAGTAGGGATGTAATTTTTAACGAACAAAATATGTACAAAGATTACTTGGAAAGAAAACAAACAAAAGAAACAGGTGATGAGTACATGGAGCTTGAGGACGGTGGAGACTCAAGGACTGCAAACGGTGACAATGTGCAACAACGTCAACCAAATGAGGAGCCTCAACCTATTCCCCGAAGATCTACAAGAGCAAGTAGACCTCCAGAAAGGTTTGTTCCTTCCTTCAACCATCTCTTGATCTCAGATTCTGGAGAGCCGGAATCATATGAAGAAGCTATGCAACATGAATCCAAAGAAGAATGGACGAAGAGCATGCAAGTGGAGATGGACTCACTACATCGCAACCAAACATGGGAGTTGGTTGAGTTGCCTAAAGGTAAGCGGGCACTTCAAAACAAATGGGTGTACAAGCTAAAGGAAGAAGAAGGTGGGAAGAAAAGGTACAAGTCTAGGCTTGTGGTAAAAGGTTTTTCTCAAAAGAAAGGTATTGACTTCAATGAAATATTTTCTCCTCTTGTAAAAATGAATTCAATTAGGCTTGTCTTAAGCCTTGTGGCTGCTCATGATCTAAATCTCGAGCAAATGGATGTAAATACAGCATTCCCTCACGGTGACTTAGAGGAGGAAATCTACATGCTTCAACCAAAGGGGTATGAAGTAAAAGGTAAGGAGAAAATGGTTTGCAGATTAAAGAAGAGCTTGTATGGTTTAAAGCAAGCATCAAGACAATGGTACTTGAAGTTTGATCGATGGATGTTGGATCATGGATTCACAAGATGCAACTCGGATCACTGCGTCTATACGGAGAATTTGGGAGATGGGAAATTCATCATCCTAATGTTATATGTTGATGACATGTTGATTGCAAGTGCTAACATGCAGGACATCAAAGACCTAAAAGAGGAGCTGTCCAAATCTTTTTCAATGAAAGATTTAGGTGCTGCAAAGAGGATACTTGGTATGAAAATATCAAGGGACAGGATGAAGAAGACAATAAAGCTATCTCAAGAAGATTACATCAAGAAGGTACTAGAAAGGTTTGCAATGCAAAATGCAAAACCAGTTTCTACACCTTTGGCTGGTCATTTTAAACTAACGAAGGATATGTGTCCAAAGACACAAGAGGAGATAGCCTATATGTCTAAAGTTTCATATGCTGCAGCGGTAGGTTCTCTAATGTATTCTATGGTCTGGACAAGGCCAGACATTGCACATGCAGTGGGAGTTGTGAGTAGGTTCATGGACAACCCAGGTAAAGAGCATTGGCAAGCTGTGAAGTGGATACTTAGGTATCTACAAGGGACAACAACAAATGCTTTGTATTTTGGAGGAACTGATATTTTTCTAGAAGGGTATACTGATGCAGATATGGCAGCTGACAAAGATACTCGAAGGAGCACTACTGGCTATGTGTTCACGGTTGGAGGCACAGCAGTAAGCTGGGCTTCAAAGCTGCAGAAATTGGTTTCACTTTCTACCACGGAAGCAGAGTATGTAGCAATGACGGAGGCAAGCAAAGAAATTCTGTGGCTTCACAGATTCTTAGAAGAGCTTGGATTCAAACAAGACAATTGTGTCTTGTACAGTGATAGCCAAAGCGCTATCCATCTTGCGAAGAACTTAGCCTTTCATTCAAGGACAAAGCACATTGAGGTGAGATATCACTTCATACGCACTCTTTTGGAAGAGAGACAACTAAAGCTAGGAAAGGTGCATACAAGTGAAAATCCTGCAGACATGTTTACAAAGGTGGTCAACAAGGAGAAGTTGAGCTTTTGTTCATCTTCAATTGGCATTCAAGGATAAGAAGCCAGAATGGAAAGCAGTCACAGGTTTGGTTTGGAGATCAGTCTCCAAGTGGGAGATTGTTAAGTATGGAGCCTGATTTACCCTTGTAATTTTCTGCGGTAAAAGCGCACATTTGTAAGGCCCCCATTATGAGGAGAAGCCATCGTGCGTGAAGGAAAATCACTCACCGGAAACCAAAATTTTCACAGACAAGAATCAGGGGCAACTTTAAAGGCCTCGAGGGCGGAGGCCCTCGAGACTTTTTTTTCGTGGGAATATTCTTTTTCGCCGGAATATTATGGCCGGACGACGGCCGAAAAGTGGTCGGAAAACAACCGGTCGGTTGGCCGGTGGCCGATAGTCAATGGCCGATGGCCGGTAGTCGGAAGTCAATGGCCGGTGGCTGGTGGCCGAATTCAAAAGCGGACTTGTCTTCTCAAGGGCGGCCACACATGGGCAGATTGGAGGGTCCGATTTGGACTTATTCGCACAAGGGCGGCTACACATGGCTATCTCTCATAAGAGAGCAGCCCTTTTGGCCTATAAAAGGAGGCCATTTCTACACACATTTCATAGTGTGAAGTTGATGCAACAAGGTGAGTGTGAGGTGGTGAGAGTGAAGCAAGGCGGGAGCTCCATTAAGGGTATAATCCCTTTGTAAACTACTTCTTGTTTTGAAGTACTAAAGCCATTGAGTGGCTGCTTTCCCGTGGATGTAGCCCACATTGGGTGAACCACGTATATCGTGTGTACTCTCTCTCTCTCTCTCTCTCTCTCTCTCTCTCTCTCTCTCTCTCTCTCTCTCTCTACTCTATAATCTCGTGTATATAAATCTGTCTCTCTCCATTAAGTAATCTACTCAATTATCTATTTAGCTACGTCTTATTTCCTAACATTCTTGAGGTTTCAACAAGCCGAGAGTCGTACCTAAACTTGCCTTGGGGTGGTAGTCTTGTATTGTTTTTACTTTTTTCAACGAATAACAAAAACAAAAATTCCATGACCTTCAAAAAAGTTGAGTTGTGACAATGTCCTAATGATTAAGAGCTTTTTTATAGCCCGTAGACATGATAGACTTGAATGATTTATTAAGATTGGTCACATAGTTTTTAGGCTAATAGGTTTATGAACTTGCATTAGCCTAGGGTCATAATTGGTTGCTTGTGTTTCATGCTTAAAACTGAAATTTCAAGTGGTTTAATCTTCACGATAGTTTACTGTCTTTTTTTATTTATGTTATCTAGTTTTTTACTATGATTCACCCATCTTTTAGAAGCAAAAATTTCACTTTGCATGATTGTTCATTGTACTTCATGTTTTTTTCCCTGTTGGCCTTGGATGCTCATTACTTGGTCTTATGTTTTGCAGCTCAACATTTCTTCCATGGACTTGCTTTCTACCATGTCACCGTGTTTTGCTTCACGGGCACACGAGGACGTGCGCCAAATTAGGAAGGGGGGAATGTTAGGAGTGGATAACACAGGCTACACCGAATACGCATCAAGCGGGAGATATGATATGGTTGTGCATAATATTTCCAACTCACTTTGCATAAGTCTTGGGCTCATTGGGAGTTCCAAAGTTGTATATGCTAGCTAAAGGGCTCAAACTTAAACCCATAGTAGAAGGGATTGTGGTGAAAGCCTTTAAAAGGAAGCCTTTATGCAAGAAGGCTTCATTCTTGCGTAGCCACTCTTGAGGATCCACTTTTGAGAGCTCTCTCTCTCAAAAAGTGTTCACTCTATGGATGGACTAGCCTTAATGCCCATGCTTAAAAGGCTAGTACTAATCCATTGTAATTAGAGAAGGTTGATTAATCTAATCCCTATTTTACTCATTAGTCTTATCTTCTGTACATTTCATTATGTCATGAAGTAGTATTACACTCTCCTTATTCTAGATTTGAGAGAGGTATGTACTTCTTGCTTTGATCTTAACTCTCTTCTTCCCTAAGTAATTCCATTAGTTGATTACTTCTCTAATTCTCTTGATTAGTGTAGTGCGTGTGAACTCTTGGTCATGTCATTAGAGTTTGTGCCTAATTGTGTGCTTAAGTGTGTGAAGGTTTAAGAGCCTTGAGCTCAATGCCACTTGTGTGTGATGTGATTAGAGTACCTTGGTTGGCATGCCAGATGATTGGGAAAGCCAACTTCAATGCAATTAGTGTGAGCTTTGCTCATGGATGCTGGTGTTGATTGTGTTCTTGTGACTCCATAAGATTGGCAAGTCGAACTTTGGTGGGCTTGATGTGTGTAGAGTTGATTGATTAGTGATTAGAGTATGTTTAGAGTTAGTCTTTCCATGGATAATCTCTACTTGCATTGGTGAGGTATTTTCTTGAATCCTCTATTTCTATTCATCCGGTGCTCGTGCTTCCATGCCCTAGCCGGGTCGACAATCCACGGATTTGATAATTTTGTGTGGGTTGTGATTAGGTTGTTGCTACAACACCTCCCAACTCTCTCTCTCTCTCTCTCTCCATCCACCTCTCCACCCAATACACCTCTCTCTCTAGATCTCTACTCCCCCCCTCTTGTGGATTTGAATGCTTTGAAGGAGAACGTGAGCAAAGTAGAGCATGCCCATGTACTGAAAGAGGATACATTTGACACCATGAGCCGAGATATATGCGACATGAAAAATGTATGCACAAACAAGTCTTGGACTGATGTATGTGGTAACAATGTGGTTCCTAATTCCTCATCCATGCAAGTTATGTCTCAGACAAAGAACGTTGAGAATGTGGATGTGGAGGAGTTGAAGGAACGAGTGATGTTCCAAGAACATTGTTATTCGTGGAATTCCCAAAGAGAAGTTAGAGATGGCTCCTTCTCTTGCCATTGTTATCGCATGTCTGGAGTTATGGTCTATGGAGCACATAGAGTGGATAAGCAAGGAGCTCCTTGTTAAGTATGGAGCCTAATTTACTCCTTATAATTTTTTGTATTAAAAGCGCACATTTGTAACACCCCCGTTATGAGGAGAAGCCATCGTGCGTGAAGAAAAATCACTCGCCGAAAACCATAAGTTTCACAAAAAAAATCTCTCTGGAAATTTGTCGGATATTTTGTTTTGCCGAAATATTATGACCGGACGGCGATCGAAAAGTGGTCAAAAAATGGCCGATCGTTTAGCCGATTGGCTGGTGGCCGGTGGCCAATTTCAAAGGCGGATTTGTCTTCTCAAGGGAGGCCACACATGGACAACCGATTTGGACTTGTCTACACAAGGGCGGCTACACACGGCTGCCTCTCATGAGGGAGGGCATCCCTTTTGGCCTATAAAAGGAGGCCATTTCTACACACATTTTGGTGTGTAAAGTTGATGCAACAAGGTGTGTGTGAGGTGGTGAGATTGAATCAAGGTGGAAGCTCTATTAAGGGTATAATCCCTTTGTAACCTACTTTTTGTTTGAAGTACTAAATCCATTGAGTGGTTGCTTTCCCGTGGATGTAGCCCACATTGGGTGAACCACATATATTATGTGCTCTCTCTCTCTCTCTCTCTCTCTCTCTCTCTCTCTCTCTCTCTCTCTCTCTCTCTCTACTCTATAATCTCTTGTGTGTAAAAAATTGTCTCTCTCCATTAAGTAAGCTACTCAAATATCCATTTAGCTACTTCCTATTAACAACTGTATCAGAGCAAGGTTTGCTCATAGCTAAAGTATCTCAAGCAAAGGATTCCTTCAATTGGATGGGAGTAATGGCAGAGGAAGGGAAGTTCAACATTGAGAAGTTCAACGGCAAGAACTACCAACATTGGAAGATGTAGATTGAAAACTATCTCTACCAGAAGGACCTTTATTTGCCACTAGGCGGTCTTGCAAAGAATCCCACAACAATGGTAGGTGAAGCATGGATTATCCTTGAACGAAAGGCATTAAGAATAATCTGGCTAATCTTGACATCAACGGTGGCCTTCAACGTATTTGTAGATGAATACCACAGAGGACTTGATGAAGTCACTTGACGGCCTCTATGAGAAACCATCGGCATCCAATAAGGTATTTCTCATGAAGCGCTTGTTCAATCTAAATATGGCAGAGAATGATTCAGGGTTGCAGAACACCTAAATGACTTTAACACCAAAATAAGTCAACTTTGATCAGTGAAAATGAATTTCAACAATGAAGTGCGAGCTCTCCTTATACTATCATCTCTATCGGATAGTTGGGATAGCCTTGTGATGGTTGTAAGTAATTCAATATTTGGTACGAATGCTCTAAAGTTTGATGATGTTGTGGGTGTTTTCCTAAGCAAGGAAATGCAAAGGAGAAGCACATGAGAATTATTAAGTGTTGCACTGTCAGTGGAAGCAAGAGGAAGGCCTAAGGAGAGGTTCAAAAACCAAAAGGGTCATGATTGCTCAAGGTGGAGCAAGTCAAGCACAAAGTCAATTCTTGAATGTTGGAAATGTGGCAAGAAAGGCCACGTCAAGAAGGATTGCTGGTTAAAAAAGAAGAAGGAGTCGGAGTCTCAAGACAACAAGCCAACATCGAAGGCCAATGTGGTAGGTAAAGTAGAGCTAGATGCTCTAAGTCTCTCATTAGATAGTGTGTCTAATTCCTGAATAGTAGATTCCAAGGCTTCATTCCATGCGACACCACACACGCAACATTTCCAAGATTATACCAAAGGTGATTTTGGGTATGTATACTTGGGAGATGATCAAGCTTGTGAAACTGTCAGCAAAGGTACAATTTGTGTCAAAACTGCTAACGGAAATGAATGGAAGCTTAAAGATGTTAGGCATGTTCCTTCTCTTCGCAAAAAATTTGATCTCTACAGGACAATTGGACGATGAAGGTCACAACATTGCATTTGGAAACAAACAGTGGAAGATCTCAAAGGAATCTTTGGTGGTTTCCAAGGGAGGAAAAGTTGGGACACTTTACTTGTGTACTGTCAGCATGCGGTCCTAAACTTGTGTAATAGCTACAGAAGTCGACAATGTGGTGTGGCAATATCGGCTTGGGCATATTAGTGCCAAAGGAATGCAAATCCTCCAATCAAAGAAACTTCTACCATGTTTGAAAGAAGTGGACTTAGAGTTCTATGAAGATTGTGTTTATGGTAAACAAAAGAGGATAAAATTCCTAAAAGCGGGAAACGAAAGAAAAAATTAAAAACTTGAATTGGTTCATTCTTATGTTTGGGGTCCTGCAAGTACACCATCCCTTGGTGGCTCATTGTACTATGTAACATTCATAGACAATGCAACTAGAAAAACATGGGTTTATGTAAGGTCTCTGACCCCGATCAAAAGAGCACCATTGTACCATGAAATGAACATAATGGAAAAATTTACTATTTTTAGCAGTTTTCCAAATTCTGTCAATGCCATGATGTTTAGAATGTTTTAAAGCTTTGAAATGTGAATTAAAATAATTTTTATGAAAAATTTCCAAAAATAGCAAGTTTTTTGTCACCCGACCCGTCCCGTTTTGATTGTCTCGAAAAACTGCCCCCGTACCCCGAATTTCAAAAAAATGCATTTTCGGACCGCAGGGGCTGCTAAATATGGTAGGTACTCGGTCCAGTACGTCTTAGTTAGAGCTCCGTATAGCAATTTACGGCATCAAAAATCCGACTCGGGTGTTTTAGCCAAAAATCAATTTTTCCAAAAATTGAGCGAGGAGGCACCGGGGGCCCGAGGCTGTATGGGAACAGGTTCCAGCCCACTCCAGACCAGCTTTAGCAGCTAGGGGGCGCCCTCTTGCCTTGTGGGAGTCCTGGGGAAGCTGCCAATCCAGTAACTTAGTCTCAGAACCAGTTAACCAAGCCAACCTGACACTTGGTGGGTAGGGAACTGGATTTGCCATGCTTAACTGGAGAAGCTCCCATATGCATTTAGCAACCCAGGTCGATTTTCAGCTTGTAGGAGCCTATTTAAAGACACACACACACACACACACACTTATGTTCATACACACACACAGTGCATACACACACACACCTACACACCCTGGGAAGGTGCTGCCGGTTCACACACCTTTTGAAGGAGAAGCAAGGAGGGAGGTGCTGCCGAATTCTCGCCTCAAGAAGCTCGATTAAATCAGAGAATCGAGAAGATTATCAGCCCTTAATCACGGTAACCACGGTTTAATTAATGCCATCTGTAAATTCCTTTCTCTATCATCTAAATTCCTCGTCTATTATGCTTATTCCTAGTCGTAATTCTCTATAATTACTCTCTACATTCTCTTTAACCATATTCTATTATGTAATCATCATTCCATAGCTGAATTATCAGCCATTCATCACTCTCGATTAATGATTAGTGCATAATTATTAGAACTTTCCCTCTCTAGGTAGCATAGTAATTAGTCGATAAGCTAGTAATTGTGTAGATTTAAGAGAATCGCTTTTTCTATCACCCATTAATATTGTAACTAAATTAAATTCATTTCTTTTATGCATTAAGGTGTAATTAATGAAAAATTAATTTGTTATTAAGTCTCTACGAGTTGACTTTCCTCACACATATGCATAAGATAAATCTACATCATCTAGTTGCTAGGAAAGAGATTAATCATACTTAATTCCTCTCTCTGATAATTCCATCAGTGAAATCCTACTATTCTTACTCACGTAAGTCGAGTAATTATCTTTAGAGCAGGTTCCCATAGGAATATGCATCATCCATAATGATTGCTATATGGAAAAATCTAAACCTCTCATGTAGCAGCCATTGTTTGATGTTGCTAATCTATCATTTGGCTTGTTATGACGCTTGCGGACATTAGCTCTTTTCTCCAAGTTAATTATTTAAAGTAGTGAGTTTAAAATGGCCCCGGTTAAGAGGACTCTCTTTGGTGGAGCCCACGACCACGAAGCAGGAACGAGCAAGGTGAATGGGAAGGGAAAAGCTCCCATGGACGAACAATTACCGACCATCTCACGGGCCATCAGCGAAGAAATGGAAGAGGTAGGTCATAACTTCATTCAAGTTGTTTAATTTAACATTGCACACGTTTAGTTAGGAATGAACATATCCCCAAACATGTTGGAGAAATCCGACGGAAACCTCGGCATTGAATTCATCGTACATTAAGTTCTAAAGTAGGAAGGAAATGATTGATGGGTATGCTGGTTGCAATAGGAAAGAATTTTTGCTAGGGAAAATTTAGCTCGACATGTTCATTTTATTTCCAATGTTGAATCAGTCCTGACCCCCCTACTGATCACAGGGGGCAGAGTTCCTCCTTAAGGACTCTTGAATCCACGAATTGCTTTTTATGAGGTGGATACCCATGACTTGCTTTCTATGCGGTGGGAACCCACGTTTTGCTTTCTATGCGGTGGGAGTGTCCATGACGTGCTTTCTATGCGGTGGACATACCTAGTTGTATGGAAAGCTAGGCGACAAAGGGAGGAGTGAACTCTCGCTGGAGGGGGGATGTTGTACCTCCAGAACATTGGAATTTTAATGAATAAGTTTGAGTAGAATTTTTACTAGAATTCTGTCTTGGTGTTGTTTACAATACTGGTTGAAGGGCTGTCTTAACGAACAATGTGATTCGGAATTAAACAAGGAATGTTTATGTTGAACAACCTTTGTGGTAGTAATTAGGTCACGCATGAAAGTGTGAGTGTGGGGGTGGAAAGTGGGGGCTTGGCTCGGGTTGCCAATGCTACGAGATGGGTGGTCCCGATTGGTCGGGAACTCTCTGTCCCCATAGTGCTTACTCGATATTAGTAATTACTCATTGCCCCTAGAGCGGTGAAATCTCAAGGGTACGTGCCTTTGAAACATGGGGAAAAAGGCACTCGGGGAATTCTCTCCTCTTGGAAAGTGGGTCTTAGGATCGCTAGATAGTTCAAGTACACTTCCCTTGCGAGGTGGAGCTAGATCTCCCTGCTAGTAGGCTCGAACTCGACTCACTTTGTGATAAGAGATCGTCCGCTAGTCGAACCCCGAACCATTTTGTTTGCTTCCGCAATAGATCTAGTGGCCACTAGGTTCACCATCAGATCCGTCGTTGATACGGTGGGGTGGGGACCTCACACATGGTATCAGAGCCTAGGTTAGGCTAGGAAATAAAGTCGTATTGTTTGAACATTTAAAAGGAACTGAAAGTATATAGGTAGCTGATCCAAATTTCTTGCATTGGTGTTGCAGGAAGACCCCGTGCTCGAATATCGGAAGTTCCAAGTGTTTGAGCTTATTTATGAGCAAGCTCGAAGATCCCCAGTTTACCAGTTCAGGCGAGATGTCATGGAGATACTATTGAAGGCTTATACGCCACAGAGTTGAGAGTAATAGAGATATTCCACTTGGTGCCTACTCGATTGGACGAGACTGTTTCAGACAACTCCAATCAAACCATCAACGACTGGCTCTTGGAGAAGGTTACCAATGTGATCCCAGCAAACAAAGTCAAAACCTTTGGATTACTGAAAGCAGAACTCCGGCTCGATATCTTAGCTTATTATCCACTCAAGAATGAGTATAGGAACTATTACACAAATGAAGTAGTGCATCATGTCAATACCATCTCCTAGGCGTATGTTATACGCAAATCCATAAAGCCATGTAATAAATTGATCATCAGTTATCCTAAACCTTGAAGGGTTTGATTGTAATAAATTTTCATCAATAAAGCGCTTTGTCTCTGAATCTCTGTCTCTTGATAAAGTGGAATTTTGAATTTTATTAAAGTCTCGTGTCTATTTTGAAATCCAAGTAATGGTATCAAGAATTCATATAATCCATGTAGGTACCGCCTGTTGCTCTGTACTCAACAGCGTAAGAGAAAAATCTCCTCCTTAAGCAAGCCCAACCTCCGATCTTTAAGGACAAGGGGGTAAATGTGGAGAGAGATGCGTAAGTATGGATGGAAGCCATGGACGATTACTTTGAAGCTGCGGGGACCCAACCCGTAAATCAGACCATGCTTGCGATGGTCCGCTTGACTGGCGATGCCAAGATATGGTGGAAGCAACATTGCAGGGACATGGATATTAAGGGATCTTCCCAGTCCTGGGAAGACATTAAAGCTGCAATAATGGGGCATTATTTACCGTTGTGAGGTCCCTGCCCCTTTTTGAGAGGAGCGGAGTACCTTTGATGCTGGGGTATAAAGCCCAATGTGGTCGCCCAGGTAAGTGGGCGGGCCGCCAGGTATGTACACATATTCTTTTGTAAAAACCTAATAAGAACTCACTATTCTCTACACATTACAGTAGAGCGAGTTCACCATATCGTCGTGCTCTTCTTCTCGCACTCTCTCTCGCGTCGCACTTCCGCTCGTACTCCTTCATTTGATAGGTCTCCAATCCTGAGAAAGAAAAACCAACGGACATTGCCTTAGCTACTACGTAGCCACGGGCATGAACCGTTAGTGAAGGATTGGTCATATCTAGCTATGGCGGAGCGTGACCACCATAACCCTATCTAAAAACTATCTATAATCAATTATACCTGAAAGTATAAATCTTAGAGTGACCAACCTGTGCGTTTTTTTCCCCATGTTTCAGAAGCACAGCCGCCAAGGTTACCCGACTGCGTAATTGTATTCAAAATTTTATTGTCTTGTTTTCTGCATTGGTTTACATAGGGAGTGCATTGTGTATTATGAAAGATTGTTACTGCATAAAATGTCCAATCATAGATATTATTCTTTCATTTGTGTTTTGCAAATAATTATCATAGTTTCAATGTAGAAATTGATTATTCTTTGTAGCCTGTGAAAATAGATGTCTTTCATTGTCTGCAAATTCCATGTATAACTGATCCTCATATTTATAATTACATTGACAAATTCATACCATTGTTGTATGCTCAATGCTAGGTAGAGAGTGCATTGCAATGTGTATATTTTCTCACAACATATGTGGTCGATATGTGGGTTGACAAGAGTGCATTGCAAATCACACACTGTGTAGATTTGATTGCTTTCTTAATGAAGGTTTTTCAAATATGCTTGTGTGGCCTTATCTTTTGATGATAATGACAAAGTGGTCAAGCTCATGGGTACCACAAGGGTACCAAAAACGCGGATATGATTTTTGGAAAAAAAATAAAAAAATATTTTTTTATTAAAAAATATTTTTTTTTTGAAAAAAAAGTTGGACGTTTTTCTTTCTGCTATAAATAGAGCATCCATGCTCACACTTTAGACATAGAGATTGCCTCTATAGCGCTCACGAAGTGCTGCCACTTCTCTTAGAGAGAAGGCATCTACAAACCACTAAGAGAGCAAAAACTCTAGTGGACTAATAAGTACAAAAAAATGGCTCCAAAGCGTGCTCGAACACAAGGTGCTAATGATCATGAAGCACGCGTTGAAAAGTTACCCGACTCATCGGGTCCACCCGTCCATAGAATGATACCATCGGGGTATCATTCTCCCACTTTCCACACCACACTCACCCTTCTTTTTTTATCTAATTACTACCACACTGTTTAAACATACATGTTTCTTTACTTTATTTATGATACTGGTTCGTTAAAACAGCCCTTCAAACAATATTACAAACAATTTTCAAACAAGAAGTCGTCCAATTTTAAACCAACAACCCTTGGATTAGGTTCACTCAAGAATCTCTACTGGCGCTATTATGTCCGATCGGTATATACATTATTTATAAAAACCCTTGTCCTCATGAGCGTCCCATACCGCTCGACAAGTACTCGTTGTGCTAATCTCAACGTACTCCCGTCACAACAACAACGATGCCAATCTGGGCGTCATCCTCACGCCACGACAAAACAAAACCGCAGTATCCAGCTGGGCTAATCTGGGTGTACTCCCACCACAGCATCAGCGGTGCCATCCTGGGCGTCATCTCACGCCTCGGCAACTCCCACATAATACCAGCACTAATAAGTAGAGAGACTTGAGAGAAACCATACCGAAGGTTTTGGACAAACATTCTTTCCTATAGCAACCAGTTTAACTAGACAATCTTTCCTACTTGTCAAACATATGACGAGTTTCTTGGGGTTAAGCCCCGTGGTTTCGGTCCGTGTTTTCTTTTCATAAGGTAAATAATATATTCCTATGGTCTCGCATATGCAATGATGCATAACTTGAAACTGCAATACTAACCTGTACCATAGCTCCGATTGGTCCGATTGGTGGAGACATAGCATGTTCCGCAGGAGTTCCACCGTTACTTGTACCGGCTTCATGATCATTAGCACCTTGTGTTCGAGCACGCTTTGGAGCCATTTTTTTGTACTTATTAGTCCACTAGAGTTTTTGCTCTCTTAGTGGTTTGTAGACGCCTTCTCTCTAAGAGAAGTGGCAGCACTTCGTGAGCGCTATAGAGGCAATCTCTATGTCTAAAGTGTGAGCATGGATGCTCTATTTATAGCAGAAAGAAAAACGTCCAACTTTTTTTTCAAAAAAAAATATTTTTTAATAATTTTTTTTAATAAAAAATAATTTTTTATTTTTTTCCAAAAATCATACCCGCGTTTTTGGTACCCTTATGGTACCCATGAGCTTGACCACTTTGTCATTATCATCAAAAGATAAGGCCACACAAGCATATTTGAAAAACCTTCATTAAGAAAGCAATCAAATCTACACGGTGTGTGATTTGCAATGCACTCTTGTCAACCCACATATCGACCACATATGTTGTGAGAAAATATACACATTGCAATGCACTCTCTACCTAGCATTGAGCATACAACAATGGTATGAATTTGTCAATGTAATTATAAATATGAGGATCAGTTATACATGGAATTTGCAGACAATGAAAGACATCTATTTTCACAGGCTACAAAGAATAATCAATTTCTACATTGAAACTATGATAATTATTTGCAAAACACAAATGAAAGAATAATATCTATGATTGGACATTTTATGCAGTAACAATCTTTCATAATACACAATGCACTCCCTATGTAAACCAATGCAGAAAACAAGACACTAAAATTTTGAATACAATTACACAATTGAGGACTACTTGTGCCCAATCAAGATTTGTAGCCCCCTTATGCATCCAATTCAATATATAAAAGCTATTTTCTCCCAATTAAGGATTATAGCTCTCATATTGTGCAATAACAATGTATATCACTTCAAACTTATGATGGTGTAAAATGCAATACTTCAAGGATATTTATATACCTAGTACACTAGTATACGACATTTGACCCTTGACTATCAACTTGTTATTTAAATTTTCTCATCTTCTAAAAGCAACTTTGGTCCTTTTATGGACTAGTATCTTTGTCGCAATGAGCACGACTCTCCAAATATTCAATTTTTTTGGATTTGTACCTTTGTTTTTGTTGGGTTTACAAGCCCAATTTTCCCGGGAACAAGCTTTGTGGCATGTAATAACACATTCAGTCTGCATGGAGTGTGCATGGGTAATGTTTTAACTCTATATATGTAAAGGTTTCTTACAAACTAATAGAAGGTAGTAGCATTTTTCATACTGTGTTGAACTCTTTCCCTCGTTCAATCTCTCTCTCTATACGTCCTTTTTGCCATGGATTTCTCTCGCCACCATTCACCCTAGCCTCCCATCAAATGGTATCAGAGCATTAGAGTATCGCGCTTCAAAGGCTTGTGTTCCAAAGGCTGTACGTGGGAGCAGCCGCATGTAGAAGAAAAATGAAGTTCATCGACCTGCTTAGTATTCGTCGCAGTTGCCCTCAACCTCTTTGCCATGGCATGCTGGTGAATGTTTACACTGCATAACCTTTCAACTTTGCTTTTGTTGGCCGTTTTGAAGAAAAACGTCATCGTGCAATCTTTGTTTGCTACAAAGAGCTTGAGTTTCTTCTATTTTACTAATTTAAAGTTATTTATCTCCTTTTGAACCTATTCACACCACCATCATTTACACCCTCGCAAGAGTTTAATTACACCCATGTTCACATCCTCGGTGCTTGCCACTCAGTAGCAAATTGGTTAATAATCTTGGCGGTTTTCTAATTTTGCAACAATCTTGCAAAGCATCAACCTCTCAAAGGTTCTTAAGCATGTAGGCAGTATAACAAAGCTAGTCATCAAGACAAAAGTATAGCAAATAATCGACCGAACTTGTACATCTTGAAACACCAAAATAGACTACAGTATGGCATTGAAGGTGGAAAAATTCAACGGTCTAGCTTTCATACCTAGCAAATTAAAGTGAAAGGCTATTTGATGCGAAAGAATCTCTGGAGCATGGTCAAGCCCTTGTCAAATGACGAAGCTGGCACATTCGTTGCTATTACGAGAGTGCTATCTGTTGTCGAGCAAGAACGCAAGGACAAGCAAGCATTAGGTATTATTTTGACATCTTTAGAAGATGATTTTATTCATTATTTGGATGATGTGCAATTGTCAAATGCTGCTTGGGTGGAATTAGAGAAATTCTTTGGTCCCAAAGCCAAGTACTCCAAAATGAGCCTTAAAATGGAGCTGCATTCTCTTTCTATGTGTGATGACAAGAATATTGTAGCTTTAGCTAACAGATTGAAAAGCATCCACACTCAATTGATTTATGTTGAAGCCCCTACTCTAGATGAAGATCTTATAGATGTTTTCCTTAATAGCCTACTTGCAAAATTTTGTCAGATTGTAACTATTTTGAAGGAGAAGGATCTGCTACCTTCTTTGGACGGTATCATTAATTCATTGCAAGAAGAAGAGAAACGAGTACCATGTGTTAGTTCTGCCAATGCTTAGTCCTTGGGCTATGCATAATTTGTTGACCCATGAGACTGCAAACTGAATATTCGACCTCGTGTTGCATACATAAATGAGGTAGACAACAACAGTTTAGTAAAGAGTGACATCAGCAGGATCATTAGCATCATGTAGACTCAACTTCAAACCTGTTTTGATGGGAGTGGCAATAGGTTTTCAATCCTCAAGTCCAAACTTACATAGCAATACCACCATTACACTATTTAACCTGTATGTCCAAGTAATGATGCAGCAACCCCAAATCTTTCATCTTAAAAGTATCATTCAAATCAGTCTTAAATTCAGCAATATGTGACTCATTGAGACCAGTGATCAGCAAATCATCCACATAAAGAACAACAATGAGAAGTATGTCGCCCTCATGCTTGACATACAATGTGCTTTTTGTTGGACTTACGAAATCCTTGTTTGACCGGATGAGTGTCAGCTTTCTCATACCAAACACGAGGAGATTGCTTCAACCCATTACAAAGACTTGTTACATCTACACACTTTGTCCTCTTGTCTTTTCTTGACAAAACCGAGGACTGCGTTACATAGACTTCCTCAAAAATGTCACCATTCAAGAAAGCAATAACAATATTGGATTGATGTACATCCCAACCAAAATGATCTTCCAATGCACATAGAAAATAAACAGTAGTCATACGACAAGTGGGAGAAAAATTTCCTCTTAATCTATGCCTTTGTAAGCACATAGCCTTTTGCAACAAGTCGAGCCTTATGGCGATCAACCTCACCATCCGGCTTGCGTTTCAACTTGTAAACCCACTTTGTACCAATGCCCTTTTTGGCAGGAGACAAATCACCTAATTTCCATGTGTCATTTTCTATAAGTGCATCATATTTTGATTGCATGGCAGCCATCCAATTTTTTGAAGTTTGTGCTTCATCAAAAGATAGAGGTTCCTCTATATCACATAGTCTAGACACAGCCAAAGCATAACAATTTGATAAGAGGCATGGCGAGAACTTGAACGAGTACGCCTAGGCAAAGGTGCATCCAATTTATTGTCATTCAAAGTGTGCACTAGCCATTTTTGCATATCTCTAGCTTGCTCATTTTCAGCCCTTTCCTCATCAAGTACATCAGGTACATGTGCATCAGTAATAGGCTGATTTGTAACATTTTCAAAAACCCCCATAAGTTGTACATTTGCCTCATTTGAATTTACATTTGAAATTCCACCACTAAAAAGAGGCAATAAATTGTCATAAATGTCCCAATGAGCTTACATTACTATCTCTAGTATATGACAGCAAAGGCTGAACAGAATCTTCCACAAACACAACATCACATAAGCCCAAAATATGCTTTGTTTGCGGATGGTACGACTTGTAACCTTTGCTTTTAGCACTATAGCCAAAAAAATACATTTGACAGTCTTAACATCCAATTTTTTGTGCTGCACTTGTGGCACTAAACCATAAGCCAAACAGCCATAAACACGCATGTGCTCAATAGATGGCTTTCTATCATGCCACGCTTCATATGGAGTCATAGACTGCAACGTTGTCAAGGGATATGTGTTTGAAACATCAGCCGGGAAGGCGTTGGGCCTCTAGCTGTGGGAGATGTAAGAGAGAATAAGAATAGCAGACACTGAAAGCTCTGGCAATCAACGTATTCTTCAATTAATCAATTCAAGCGTTCAATACAATGTAACCGGTAGCCAAGGCGGGCTGTTAGCAGAACCAACACTTGGATTAACTGGTAAATAGGAGTTTAAGCTCCCTTTATAGATTAATCGGGCGGTTAACGACACTAGGTTTTAATAAGACTATTAATTAATCTTTAGACGATGACGATGAAGGAAAATTTGCCTGTCACTTTATCTGCTCAACTGCCCTTGGATTCTGCAAAGTATAATTTTGCTCACTACCTCAATCATCATGTTTTAGTTATTATCAATTATTCTGCAGCTTCTTGCTCTATTTGCTTTGCATTCTCTTCATTGCCGCTCACAAGCTTTGACTTCCTCCTCTAAGCGACTTGCCTTCAAGCTCTGTAAGGTGGTGATTCCTCTTACCAAACCCGAGAGAGAGAAAGTGCCTTCTTAACTTGCTCAAGTCCCTTGCTTGAGCGTTAACCCTTGCTTAGCCGCTACACTTCTCCTTGATTATGTCACAGTTCCTTTGTTGCTTCAAGGGAGCTTCGAGTCTCGAACGTGATCGAGAGAGAGAGAGATCGATAGCCTAAATTTTCGCTCCTCTGGATTTAAAGCCTCCGTGAAGAGAGAATGCGAGATCAATAGAACCCGCTTCTCCCCTCCTTCCCCGCCTCAAGCTCCCTTCTTGTTTACTTGTGCCTCCTCTCTAGGAGAGAGAGAGAGAGAGAGAGAGAGAGAGAGAGAGAGAGAGAGAGAGACTCCTCTCTTCTTCCCTCCAAATAGCCTCTTCTTGCTTTGCTAACCGAGGACGAGAGAGAGAGCCTTTGCTTGTTTCTCCAACGTGAGAGAGAGAGAGAGAGAGAGAGAGAGAGAGAGAGAGAGAGAGAGAGAGAGAGAGAGAGCCCTAACCCTCCTGGCTCCCCTATGTTGCCATGGCCGAGAGAGAGAGACTTTGGCCTTGTGTCGGAGGACGAGAAAGAGAGTGGGAGAGAGCCCTCACTTTCCTTTTTCTTCTTCACTGGTTTATTCACTCCTTGAATGCTTCCCCCAATTCCTCACATTACCCCCCATAAAATAGCGTCTCTTTTTCCTAAGCAGTGGCGCCACCGTCGTTGATGTGGCACGGGAACAAGATCAATGACGTGGTAGGTTGGGCCTAGGGAGGAACGCCAAATGCAGCGGGAATGGTGCCGAATATTAGTGCCTCAGCGAGCTAGGCGTTTTTTCCTTATGGCGCCCGACACGACTTCTGCTCTCTCTGCTTGCGCTCCTTCCCTGCTCGCGCGCCATGCCTCTCCACGCTTTTGGTTCACACCCCCTTTTAAAATAGGGTGGCCCCCTTTAAAATGGGCTTCCTTAGCTTCTTTTGGGCGGGCATCCCTTAACTTGTTTTGGGCGGACGTCCCTTAAAGGGCACCCCATTTGGCATACATATCGAGCAAACCAATGCCAATCACATTGACTAATCAATTTGGGCGGCCACTAGTGGGCATCCGGTTTCCCTCAAGGTCACCCCATTTGACATACATATCGACTAAAGAACTACCAACAACAACATCTTCCCACAAACTCAACAAGAACTTAATGTGCTTCCATACGGGCACCAATTTGGGCACCACAATATTTAGCATGCATATCCACCAAGCTTTGATCCGCAAAAAGAAGGCATCATATTTGGCATGCATCTCAACCAAAGCACTGCTACCTCGAGCACTTATTCTACTGCATTCAAAACCCTGGCTGTAGCTCAAAATTCCTGGATGGCACACCGATCGAGCGGACCAGACTGGTACGAAACCAACCCCCGATGAAATTTAATCTGGCAATATCTTGGTAACCGTAACTTTGATCACTGATCTGAAAAGACCAATGCACTCCACAAAGTGAGCACTTAAGGCCCGTGCATTCACTTCATCTTTGTCTCCTCAATTGCAATTGCCCAATCTGGTACGGATCTGCAATCGACTTAAACTTCAAACTGCCATAACTTTTACATCGTAGCTCCAATCGATGAGCCGTAAAGACAAGATGGTAGATCACTTCAAGCACTATATTTCTAGATCATAATCTCCCATCTATTCTCACTTTAAGAATACACCTTTTTAGCATCATTAAGGCCTTTGTTGTCCCTTTAAAGCAGCATCTGGCATACATTAATCATTAAACTTGGCATGTTAACAAGCCGTGATCACTGGTCAATAAATGTGTAGGATCCAAAGAAGCTTAACTTGCATTTCTCTTCTCTTTTTCCCATCATGAAAGCGGAGCTGCAAAACAATGCTTTTGTAGGACACCTATTGAGTACATAAGAAGCAAAACTGACAACCTCGAGCTAAAATGAATGTGATAAAGCTTGACTCTTGACCATACATCGTGCCATTTAAGAGATCCGGTTTTCCTCTCTGCAACACCATTTTGTTGAGGCATATATGGCACTGTACATTGGTGTTTTATCCCACAACTAGCTAGAAATGCATTAAATTCATGAGACATATACTCCCCCCCTCGATCAAAACGGAGGGTGCCCATAATACATTTCGAGACATTTTCAGCCATAGCAAGAAATTGCTTGAAGCACATAAAGACTTTGGGCATAGCTTTCAATGGATATGTCCATGCATGCCTGGAGTAGTCATCAATGAAAGTCACAAAGTACAAGTAATTTCCCAAGGACGGAGTTTGCATAGGCCCACAAACATCACTATGCACAAGTTGCAATCTGCATGTAGCACGAACTGACCCATCCTTTGGAAACTTAGCACGTTGCATTTTACCCAAAATACAGCCTTCACAAACATGTTTGACAGGTGCTTCAAGAGGCGGCAAAGAAGCAACAAATCATATTTTTACAAACGCAGCAAACTGGTAAAATTCAGATGCTCAAAACGTGCATGCCACAGTTTTGCATTTGAAACAGACCTTGAATCTGCAACTACATTTGCAAAATTTTGTCCACGCTTGTCATACAAAGTGAGCTTATACAACCCACGACACAAAAGGCCAGATGCAACAATTTTATCACCAAATTTGAGATCATGAACTGTAGCAGAACCATAAAAAGTGTTACATTGCTATTTCCACCTTTTCTTTGAGCTACAATAAAAGCCTGTTCAATTGCATGTTGCCTAGTCCTGTTTTTTCTCGAAAGTGACTCTTGCAACAGCAATGTACATAATGCATCAAACTTGACAGCTTCAAGATTTCCTTGGGTCATAAGTCTCCAAGTACTAGCAAAAATCTGGTAAGAATATGGCAAAGCATCAAGAACAATTTGTACAAGTGAACTATCAGAAATGACTTCTCCTACAAAAATTAGGTTCTCATTGACATTCTTGACACCATCAAGGAAAGTTTCCATTTCATCTTCCTCATGAATAATCTTCGATTCCAGCTCTTTACACAGCAAAGCAACTTTAGCTTCATTGCGGCTTGCATAAAGACCTACAAGAATATCCCAAGCCTATTTTACAAATTTTACTGAATGGATGTGAGGAGTGATAGTGCACTTCACAAAAATGCAATCAATGCATGAGCTTGCACATCTCTTACATCACAACAAGCTTGCTCAGCCATAGGCAAAACAACTATGATAGCAGAAACCCTGGAAGCAAAACCTGGAGCATCCTCAACATCACCTACATCCACAGTACCAAGACGTACATCAATGCCTTGCACAATGTTCCAAACTCCCTTTGACACAAGTACATGTTGCATCATGTAAGCCCACATAGGGTAATTGTCCCCATCCAATCTGTCCTCAGCAGCAAACATCTTGAACACATCTGTGTTGTTGTCAGCCGCTTGCACTTGATGTGAAAACTTCTCGAAATAAGGAGAAACTGAGTGAGACTAGCACGTGCTATATAGCACAACCCGCAGTAGACTGTATGGGATATGTTATGAAGTAATTGGCACTGACACAAATTTTGCACAAAATGACAAAATTGCATGAGCAGGCCTGGCTAAAGTGGAAACGGATGTCGAAATGAGCCCAGATCAAAAATCTAAGCAGACTGAGCTCTTCAAGATTATCCAAAAAATTTGTCAACCTGCAAACGCTCGTCAAATCTCAAAGGAATCAGAGAAAGTGAGTAGGCGTGTGCTGGAGCTGCTAGCGACTAATCCCGGGAGGATGTAACGTGCTTTGATACCAATTGTTGGAATTAGGGCTGCAGGGAAATGCATACAACTTGGAGAAGATGAAGGAAGCTCAAGGCACACAACAGAGAGTGTATTACTTAGTGTGCAACGGAAAGATAGATAGCCCTAGAGTGATGGGCGTATATACAATGCACGGGAGGGAAAATGTCCTAAAGAGGGAAAAAATTCCTCGACGGTCCTAGTGTGTTCACACACATCACTACCCTAGAGTGATGGGCGTATAAACAGTGCACGGGGGGAAAAGCCTCCTAAAGAGGGAAAAAATGCCCCGGCGGTCCTAGTGTGTTAACACACATCACTACCACATGTATATGTTAACAAAGGGGACATAACTCACGATTCAAAGCTGCACAACCCCTTACAGAAGAGAGTGACTTAGATAGTTATATGTTATGAACTGGTTGTCACCAGAACCAAGATGGCTTTGGTCACTTGCTTCCAGACTTCAAAGTTCTTGTGTTTTCCAATGGAAGTGGTTACTTCCTTGCTTTCTTGGATAATCTCTTTGAAGTTGGCCAATGAGTGGTTTGTTTTCCAAGATGTGTTGATTCCTAGACTTCCAAACTTGTCTAAAATAGTAGAAACGAATAATTTGTAAACGTATTAGAATGTCTTGGTTTTTCCAAATCCTTCCTCCCAACATTAGGTTGTTCTTGGAGAATAGGATCTACCGACTCTTCTATATCCATTTACATACTTTTCATGCAAGTCTTCTTGTAGCTGGATAGTTTTGAAATAAGTGAAGGGGATCCTCACTAGCGGCTTTGCACCCTAAGCATCTATCATAACCTATCCCTCTAGTTGAATTTTTTCCCCTTGGTAGGGATAGCCTCTGATAGGAATATTTTCATAGCTAAGAGCCACTAAGGGTCCCATATGTTGCTTGCTATCACTGCCCATCTAGATTCGGGCCATTGTTTTTGCAGTATTTATTGATTGGAGAAAACCAATCTGTTTTGAACATAAGTTTGTTGTAGATTTCCTTTGTTTGCAGTTTAGTGAAGTTTTTATGCTCAAGTTTAACCTCATAAATTATCACAACACATTGTTGAGAACTTCAAATGCTCTGTTGTTCAATACTCCTTCAGTTTCATTGATGTTATACTAGGTAGATAGTTGCTGCTTCTTTCCATTTCATGTGCTACCTCTGTCCCTTGGGAAGTGTATGAGTCCTTTGTTATTGACTTATCTGGAAAATTCTCTCCAAAATGGACTTAATAAGTCACTTCCCACTTTTGAGAGCCAAGGGGACAAGTGAGTTATAGAGTTTCTGAAGTATCTGTCTGCCTCACCCCATTCGAGTGCCTTTGATGCTTCGGTACAGACTTTTGTACTAGATCGCTTGTGACGCTGCTCAATTTTAGGTTCGCCCATCAAGGTGCCAATAGTTTATTGTGAACCACAATCTCTTTCCACAACAACCCCCCCCCCGCTCGGGATGTGAGCTTCACTGTTTTTTAATCATATCCCATGTCAAGATGGCCCATGCTTGGTCGTGTTGGGATTGAGACAAAAAATTTAGCACATAGGGCCTGATCATGCATAGGGATTCTTTTTGGATCTTGCCTCCATGGCTCCTGTTGAGCATGGTGTGTTTGTATTTTCTGATTATTATTGATACATATTGATGCTCTCAATCGTAGAAAGTATTGCCATAAAAAGTAGTTAGAATCATTCATAAAACTCAATTCGCATATAGACTTTGAAAACTAATTAGTTTGCATTTAAAGCTTATAACTCTTTTTTTTTTAAATACCAAAAATCACAATAGTGAGTGTAGGTAACTTAATCAACCCAAAACAATACATTACAGACCGTGTTCACATACTGAGCCAAGGCCACACAACACAACCAAAAAATCCAACAAGGGACAGCCAAAACAGGGTTGGCTAGCCTCGACCAAAAAAAGGACTCAGACCAAGCATTAAACCAAGTACAACCAACCCCATAAGGGTGCCACCGAAGAAAGGATAACTGCCACCCATCACAACTCCACAATTAAGACGTCATACAATCATCAATCTGTCCAAAATACTATTGGCACACAACCAGAGCAGGGCTCAAGTCCCACTCACCAGCGGAGAGGGCTCGGGTTGCCACCAAGGAACCAAACCTGCTACTAAAAAGCTCCTTGACCCGAGCCCCACCCCATAGAGCTGAAGGAGAACCTAAAGACGAAAGAGGACCACTACTCTAGATATGCAAGGAAAGAGACAAACCAGCACCTCTGCATCATCAAATCTGTAGGAAAACATTTGAACCAACATAGTTGCACCCTCCGGAGAACTCGTGAAAGTAACGGACCATCCAAGGAACCACCATTCAAGGTAAGGCGAGTGAGTTTCCTTCGACACGGAAGTGGAGCAGTCGCCAAACCCTTGGAGCAAAAATAGCACCAGCATCTGGGCTCCTCGCGTCCCCAAGAGGGAAATAGGCAGCCAAGGGCTCCCCTCCTGGAGCACCTACTGCTTTCGAGGCCACAATCAATCGCTCGTGAGTCCCCCCAGCCCCTACAACCAAACTGGACCAAGCATAAGCCGCCCATGCAACCCCCAGACAGCCCGCCAAGAACGCCCCCACCCAACGCGAGTCTGTTGAGGCTATTACGCGTAGTGAAGAAACTACGGTAAGGAGCCTGCTCTACCGAATCTTATAACTCTTTTTTTTTGGTGCAAAACTCACAATTGTGAGTGATTGTATTAGAATGACACCAAGAAATATACAAAACAGCCTCAAGCTCATGCCGAGCCTTGAGGGGCAGGTGGTTATATCAGAGCCTAGTTAGAAGTACC